>NC_047104.1:158990233-159179209 GCF_902500255.1 Thalassophryne amazonica | reverse complement strand
AAACTCCTTTTAACAGGAAGAAACCTCCAGCAGAACCAGGGTCAGGGAGGGGCAGTCTTCTGCTGGGACTGGTTGGGGCTGAGGGAGAGAACCAGGAAAAAGACATGCTGTGGAGGGGAGCAGAGATCAATCACTAATGATTAAACGCAGAGTGGTGCATACAGAGCAAAGAGAAAGAAACACTCAGTGCATCATGGGAACCCCCCAGCAGTCTAAGTCTATACCTCAAGTGACTCTGTTTGTGACGTGTACACAGAAAAGCCTTCCTCTGCATTGCAGCGTCATACAGCATCTCCTTGTGCAAAGTGTGCTGTATAGTTGAACAATGCACAGAGACACTATCTGCAGCAAGATCATGTTGTAGGTCTTTGGAGCAGGTCTGTGGGTTGAATATGACTGTTCTCACCACCCTTAACTTCAGCTTATCTGAGATTTTTCTTGGCCTGCCACTTTGAGCCTTAACTAGTACTGTGCCTGTGGTCTTCCATTTCCTCACTATGTTCCTCACAGTGGAAGTGGAAACTTACAGCTGAAATCTCTGAGATAGCTTTTTGTATCCTTCCCCTAAACCATGATGTTGAACAATCTTTGTTTTCAGGTCATTTGAGAGTTTTTCAGAGGCTCTCATGTTGCCACTCATTAGAAGAGATACAAAGAGAGGAAACATTTGCAAATGGCCACCTTAAATACCCTTTCTCATGATTGTATTCACCTGTGTAAGGAGGTCAACGGTCAGTGAGCTTACCAAACCAATTTGGTGTTCCAATAATTAGTGCTAAATGTATTCAAATCAGTAAAATGACAAGGGTGCCCACATTTATGCACCTGCCTAATTTTGTTTAAATGGTTATTGCACACTTTCTGTAAATCCTAGAAACTTCATTCACTTCTCAAATATCACTGTGTTTGTCTGCTATATCATATATTTAACTGACATTTCTGATCCAGACAACCAATGATTTATAAAGGAAAATCATGAAAATATTCGAGGAGTCCAAACATTTACATACAACTGTATCTGTGAGCTGAACTCTGTAGTGGAGCTGAACCAGGCTTTTAATGCAGTGAAAGTTTTAACTTTATGACGTTCTGTGACCTTGGGCAGACAATATTGGTCACCAGGGCTTTTGTCCTGGTTTTAGATCCAACTTGGGTGAGTGTTTAATTTCCATCTAGTCTGAGACCAGTCAGTTTGACTAAGGATCCAGAAAGTCTTCACAGAGCTTCACTTTTTCCACCTTTTTATGTTGGACTTATTCCAAAATTGACTAAATTCATTTCCCCCCCTCACAGTTCTAATCACAGCACTTCATAATTAAATTTTTGCAAATTTATAAAAAAATTAAAAACTAAGAAATCACATGTCCATAAATATTCACAGCCTTTGCTTAATACTTTGTTGATGCACTTTTGGCAGCAATTCCAGCCTCAAGTCTTCTTGAATATGATGCCACAAGCTTGGTGCACCTATCTTTGGGCAGTTTGGTCCATTCCTTTTTGCAGCACCTCTCAAGCTCCATCAGGTTGGATGTGGATTCAGGTCTGGACTCTGGCTGGACCACTCAAGGACATTCACAGAGTTGTCCTGAAGACACTCCTTTGATATCTTGGCTGTGTGTTTAGGGTCATTGTCCTGCTGAAAGATAAACCGTCGCCTCAGTCTGAGGTCAAGAGCGCTCTGGAGCAGGTTTTCATCCAGGATGTCTCTGTACATTGCTGCATTCATCTTTCCCTCAATCCTGGACTAGTCTCCCAGTTCTACCACAGCATGATGGTGCCACCACCATGCTTCACTGTAGGGATGGTGCCTGGTTTCCTCTAAATATAACACCTGGCATTCACACCAAAGAGTTCAATCTTTGTCTCATTAGACCAGAGAATTTTGTTTCTCCTGGTCTGAGAGTCCTTCAGGTTTTTGTCAAACTCCAGGTGGGCTGGCAGGAGCCTTTTACTAAGGAGTGGCTTCCGTCTGGCCACTCTATCATACAGGCCTGATTGATGGATTGCTGCAGAGATGGTTGTCCTTCTGGAAAGTTCTCTCTCCACAGAGGAATGCTGGAGCTCGACATGCACTGTCAGCTGTTGGACCTATATGTAGACAGGTGTGTGTCTTTCCAAATCATGTCTAATCAACTAAATTTACCGCAGGTGGACTCCCATTAAGCTGTAGAAACATCTCAAGGATGATCAGTGGAAACAGGAGGCACCTGAGCTCAATTTTGAGCTTCATGGCAAAGACTGTGAATACTTATGTACATGTGATTTCTTAGTTTTTTATTATTATTATTTTTAATAAATTTGACAAAAAATAATTTTACATTGTCATTATGGGGTATTGTGTGTAGAATTTTTGAGGAAAAAAATAGGAATTTCATCCATTTTGGAATAAGGCTGTGTGGAAAAAGTGAAGCGCTGTGAATCCTGTCCGGATGCCCTGTAGATGTGCACACAGCAGTCTTTCTCTGGATGGTCAAGGCTGTGGAGGATCTGTCACACTTCAGAATCAGTCAGCCTGGGCAGGGAGTGGATTTTACAGTCTGCAGTCGTCATTTCACTCAGGTGTCCTCAGACTGCCACTCACTCTCTCCTCTCCAACACAGCAGCATGTCTGACAGAAATGGGAGAGGAACACTCACTTGGTTTTGCACAACGGCACCAATTAACAACTCCAGTCGACGATTCTTAAACCTGCAGACTAAAACACAGTAAAACTACCATGAAAAAGTAAAGAGAATCGCTTGCCAAATACACCAGCACCATGCTGCTGCTCCTCTAACCTGTCACAGAAACTCACTTATTTCATGATATCAAGGTTTTTTGTCATATAAAAATTTATCCTGGTATTATGGATGGTATGATAAGGAACAGCCCTGGTGTGTGTGTGTGTGTGTGTCTGTGTGTGTGTGTGCGTGCGCGCGCACGCTGTTACTTCTAAGTCTGTATGTCCCATCGATGGGAAATTTCACTTTTTATTTGTGAGACACTGACAAGCCAAAATGAGGCAGGTGGGAGGGGGTTAAATAAAATGTTCTCAAATAAACAACAAATATGTCAACTGATGTCAGTTGAAAACTGCACTCCTCATGCAGTGTGAAGTCACACACACATAAACACACTATGCTGGGGAATTGAACAAAATACTACAATCGAGCACAAGAAAATGAGAATTAAAACAACACAAGAATACCTAAACCTCTTAAAAAAAGATCTGCAAAACAGAGTTGACACCAAAGAACAAGATCACAGCCATAAACCAGTTTGCAAACCCAGTGGTGACCTCTGGGTTTGGCATAGTAGACTGGCCACAGCATGAGCTTAATAAGTTGGACACAAAAACCAGGAAGATGCTCAGTGTCCACAAAGTCACATACAGAAATCAGTGCATGGACAGAATATATCTCCCTCACAGAGAAGAAGGTCTGGGTCTCACTGAAATCAACCAGGCCTACAGAGCATCGATAATAAATATTGGACAGTACTTAAAGAGCTCTGAAGAAGAAATCATGAAAAAGGTCACACAACACCACGAGAAGACCTTATCTGAGCAGACCTCAGTCATCAAACTGGCAAAAAACTTTGGCGGAGAACTTCGACAAGAGAGGGAATGCAACAATCTGACGCCTGCAACAAAACTCACAAGACAGACCAGAGACCAATACAGCAAAAGAGAAGGAAAACATCAAGTGGAAAGATGGAAAGAGCACAAAAGGGCCAAACGATTCCAAGAACTTGAAAAGGAATACATTGACAAAGTTGGATCAATGCAGTGGCTGAAAAATGGAGAACTTGGTTTTGATGGAGAAAGAATTCTGATTGGAGCACAAGATCAGGGACTTCTAACAAATAGCTAAGAAAATGTCAGGGATCTCACAAAATGAAAAATGTCGATTCTGTCATACAGCTGTTGAGAGTGTAAACCATCTAACATCAGCATGCCAGATCCTCATGGCAGATGGGCATTATACATCCAGACACAACAAGATCTGTCAATATCTCCACTGGAAAGTCTGCAAAGAACTGGAGATGGAGGTCAAAGAACATGTCTGGGAGCACGAGCCAGCACCAGTCTCATCCAACGGAAAAGTATCTGTCTTCTACGACAAAGAGATGCCATCAGGAAGACATATAAAACCTGATATTGTCATCTGGAACAAGCAAGAGAAAACAGCCAAAATCATCGATGTGACAGTCCCCAATGACTACGGCCTGAGTCGAGCGGAAAGGGGAAAGATCACGAAATACCAAGACCTGAAAAATGACCTACGAACAACATGGTCATTGAAAGACATCGATATCATACCAGTGGTGTTGGGGCAACAGGCCTGATGAAGAAGAACCTGAAGAAATACTTTGAGGTAATCCCTGGTCATCCAAGTGCCCATGAGGTGCAGTTGTCTGCAATTAAGGGAACGATCACCATCTTGAAGAGAGACCTTGGATTCAATGCCAGATCTGGTTAGGATAACTATAGAGCCTAGGATGCAACTTTAGACCCCAGGTTTGGGGCCCACTGCATTCTATTAAAAAGACATCAAAGATAAATGAAAAAACAATGTAAATATAAGGTCTTACCTGTGCGTTTTAGTGAAGAAAAGTCACTCTGCTGCACTTTGCTCCATCAGATCAGTTAGCAGAGCGGAGCTCCCCACCCTCCCACCCCCACCTTTACACACCTGTTCTCTGTGTTGGTGCAACAAGACAGAGAACGTCTCATTTCCTACAGCCTCCATGTGATCCTGGCTGCACATGCGATGAAACCTCAAGAAAAACTTAGAAAATTACTCAGTTCTCCGTGTAGAGCAGGGACACCGTGTGCGCGTGCTGGATGACGTGCGCGTGAATATTTATGTGTAACACTTCAGGGGAAAAAAGCGTTTACATTACATATTTAATTAACATCTTTCTGTGTAAATATCTCATCTTACCACATGGAGACCCGCAACTTATTTATGTACAATTTCTTCTTTCTTTGTAAAATTGGTGGGTGCGGCTAATATTCAGGTGCTCTCTATAGTCCAGAACTTATGGTAAACACAGGCAAGGCGAACTCACCCGTGCACGTGACAAACCGAACGTCCCATACTGAGACGGTTCAATACAAATACATGTATCGTTACACCCTCAGTACATAATCAATACAAATAGATATTTTGTATGTTGTGTTTCAGTATTCATAATTGTATCATTCTTGATTTTAATCATTAGGGGTCGGGTATTCATAATGTCATGCAGTAAACAAATAATTGTCATTTCTGCTCTTGCCAGTAATGGATAGACAGCTGTAACCCTCCAAAGGGTCAAAACAGCTCTTTTAGAACTAACATTTCCCTTTCTGACTGAGAGAAAAGAGCCTCATTACCATCAGACTGTCAGTCCAACGGTAATGATGCGGAGGGTGGAATTCCATGGGCGCACAGATAACACTGCTCCAATTTACATCATACATCACTGAAATTTCACATCTTTGTAAGAAAATTCTTCCTTTCTCCATGATGCGATGAAGCGCTGTAACTAGCGATGCATCAGGAGAAAATTGTGCTGGACATAGTTTCTCTGGTCTCGGCTGTAGAAGCCTCCTAACACCTGTTTGTTCAGGAGTGTCTTGGTGGCTTCTCTCACCTGTCTTCTTGCATGGTCACTCAGTTTCTGAGAAAGGCCTGCTTGAGGCATTCATATGCACCACATCCAAAAAGTATTCACAGCACTTCACGTGTTGTTCTGATGTGTCCTTCTCTCAGGTCAGCTGATGAGCTGATCCTGGAAGTACCAAGATCCAGATGGAGGCTCAGAGGGGACAGGACCTCCTCTGTTGTTGCTCCCTAACCATTGCATGTTAGAGAGGCCCCTTCACTGCCACATTTAAAGTTCATTTAAAAACCTATTTTTTTTCTCCTTGGCTTTCAGCCCCAGTGAGGCTCAATTTTAAATCCTATTTATTATTCATTTATTTAAATGTATGTTTCAATGTGCCAGCGGTGGTTGTGTTAAAGTGCTTTGTAAATGAAGACGGTGTGGTACCTGAACAGCACAAATCAAGTGCAGCAGGAGGTTTGGCATTGAAGGTGACCTGGATTGAGTTTAATGCTTTCACGTTGTCTGGTGGAAGTTTACCTTGTTTTTGGAATGACTCCACAAGTGATTCCGATCCGTGAATCACGTTGGTATCAGAACCCAATCCAGTAGTGGATCATATTGGCCCCATCCTTAGGCAGGAGTAGTCTCGAACCTGGAAACAAGCACACTAACCACCTGGCCACCACGCTTGCCGTATTGTTGTCATTCATTCATCCATCCAGCCATCCATCCATTTTCTTCCGCTTTATCCGGAGTCGGGTCGCGGGGGCAGCAGCTCAAGCAAAGCCGCCCAGACCTCCCAATCCACACACACCTCGCCCAGCTCCTCCGGGGGAACCATCCCTCACTCGTGAACAAGACCCCAAGATACTTAAACTCCTCCACTTGAGGCAAGGACACTCCACCGACCTGAAGAGGGCAAAGCACTTTTTTCCAGTCGAGAACCATGGCCTCGGATTTGGAGGTGCTGATTTTCAATCCCGGACGCTTCACACTTGGTTGCAAACCGCCCCAGTGCACGCTGAAGGTCCTGATTTGACGAAGCAAACAGAACCGCATACAGCAGAGACGAGATTCTGTGGTTTCCAAACCAGACCCCCTCTACACCCTGGCTGCGCCTAGAAATTCTGTCCATAAAAATAATGAACAGAACCGGCGACAAAGGGCAACCCTGGCGGAGGCCCTGACCCTGACTGGGGATGTTGTCGGGCGGTGGAAGGAGTACTTCGAGGATCTCTTCAATCCCATCGTCATGTCTTCCGAAGAGGAAGCAGAGACTGGGGACTCAGAGGTGGACTCATCCATTACCCAGGCCGAAGTCACCGAGGTGGTTAGAATGCTCCTCGGTGGCAAGGCTCCTGGGGTGGATGAAATCTGTCCTGGGTACCTTAAATCTCTGAATGTTGTGGGACTGTCTTGGCTGACACGCCTCTGCAATATCGCATGGCGATCGGGGACAGTGCCTCTGGATTGGCAGACCGGGGTGGTGGTCCCTCTGTTTAAGAAGGGGGACCGGAGGGTGTGTTCCAACTATAGGGGGATCACACTCCTCAGCCTCCCCGGTAAGGTCTATTCCAGATTACTGGAGAGGAGATTTCGACCGATGGTCGAACCTCGGATTCAGGAGGAGCAGTGTGGTTTTCGTCCTGGTCGCGGCACACTGGACCAGCTCTACACGCTCCATCGGGTGCTCGAGGGTTCATGGGAGTTCGCCCAACCAGTCCACATGTGTTTTGTGGATCTGGAGAAGGCGTTCGACCGTGTCCCTCGGGGCACCCTGTGGGGAGTGCTCCAGGAGTACGGGGTCCGGGGTCCTTTGCTAAGGGCTATCCGGTCCCTGTACGACCGCAGCAGGAGCTTGGTTCGCATTGCCGGTAGTAAGTCAAACCTGTTGTCGTTCAGTTATTTTATAAACGTCACACTTTGCTTGCCTCTACTGGTGGTTGGCTCTCACTGCGGTATTGTATCACTTCCTGTTCCGGAGCACAGCGGTGTTTTTCTGTATCTGTTAGCTGTTTAATCTGCGCAGTTAGATTGATCTAGTTATCTAGATTACGATTTGTTTCCCATTGTAATCTTTACGTGCCTTAACTAAAGCACTCATTCTGCTGAATCACCTCTAAATTATTTACACATTATTCACTTTGCGTGTTTTTAGGAATCCGCTAGCTTAGCGTAGCTACTAGCTCTTAGCCGATTTAGCATGGCGGCTTCTCCTGTCTCTCCCGCACTTTTCTGCTCTGGGTGTGAAATGTTTAGTTATTCCTCGGCCTCCTTTAGCAGTAATGGTACTTGTAATAAGTGTAGCTTATTCGTAGCTTTGGAGGCCAGGCTGGGCGAATTGGAGACTCGGCTCCGCACCGTGGAAAATTCTACAGCTAGCCAGGCCCCTGTAGTCGGTGCGGACCAAGGTAGCTTAGCCGCCGTTAGTTCCCCTCTGGCAGATCCGGAGCAGCCGGGAAAGCAGGCTGACTGGGTGACTGTGAGGAGGAAGCGTAGCCCTAAACAGAAGCCCCGTGTACACCGCCAACCCGTTCACATTTCTAACCGTTTTTTCCCCACTCGACGACACACCCGCCGAGGATCAAACTCTGGTTATTGGCGACTCTGTTTTGAGAAATGTGAAGTTAGCGACACCAGCAACCATAGTCAATTGTCTTCCGGGGGCCAGAGCAGGCGACATTGAAGGAAATTTGAAACTGCTGGTTAAGGCTAAGCGTAAATTTGGTAAGATTGTAATTCACGTCGGCAGTAATGACACCCGGTTACGCCAATCGGAGGTCACTAAAATTAACATTAAATCGGTGTGTAACTTTGCAAAAACAATGTCGGACTCTGTAGTTTTCTCTGGGCCCCTCCCCAATCAGACCGGGAGTGACATGTTTAGCCGCATGTTCTCCTTGAATTGCTGGCTGTCTGAGTGGTGTCCAAAAAATGAGGTGGGCTTCATAGATAATTGGCAAAGCTTCTGGGGAAAACCTGGTCTTGTTAGGAGAGACGGCATCCATCCCACTTTGGATGGAGCAGCTCTCATTTCTAGAAATCTGGCTAATTTCTTAAATCCTCCAAACCGTGACTATCCAGGGTTGGGACCAGGAAGCAGAGTTGTAGTCTTACACACCTCTCTGCAGCTTCTCTCCCCCTGCCATCCCCTCATTACCCCATCCCCGTAGAGACGGTGCCTGCTCCCAGACTACCAATAACCAGCAAAAATCTATTAAGCATAAAAATTCAAAAAGAAAAAATAATATAGCACCTTCAACTGCACCACAGACTAAAACAGTTAAATGTGGTCTATTAAACATTAGGTCTCTCTCTTCTAAGTCCCTGTTGGTAAATGATATAATAATTGATCAACATATTGATTTATTCTGCCTAACAGAAACCTGGTTACAGCAGGATGAATATGTTAGTTTAAATGAGTCAACACCCCCGAGTCACACTAACTGTCAGAATGCTCGTAGCACGGGCCGGGGCGGTGGATTAGCAGCAATCTTCCATTCCAGCTTATTAATTAATCAAAAACCCAGACAGAGCTTTAATTCATTTGAAAGCTTGTCTCTTAGTCTTGTCCATCCAAATTGGAAGTCCCAAAAACCAGTTTTATTTGTTATTATCTATCGTCCACCTGGTCGTTACTGTGAGTTTCTCTGTGAATTTTCAGACCTTTTGTCTGACTTAGTGCTTAGCTCAGATAAGATAATTATAGTGGGCGATTTTAACATCCACACAGATGCTGAGAATGACAGCCTCAACACTGCATTTAATCTATTATTAGACTCTATTGGCTTTGCTCAAAAAGTAAATGAGTCCACCCACCACTTTAATCATATCTTAGATCTTGTTCTGACTTCTGGTATGGAAATAGAAGACTTAACAGTATTCCCTGAAAACTCCCTTCTGTCTGATCATTTTTAATAACATTTACATTTACTCTGATGGACTACCCAGCAGTAGGGAATAAGTTTCATTACACTAGAAGTCTTTCAGAAAGCGCTGTAACTAGGTTTAAGGATATGATTCCTTCTTATGTTCTCTAATGCCATATAACAACACAGTGCAGAGTAGCTACCTAAACTCTGTAAGGGAGATAGAGTATCTCGTCAATAGTTTTACATCCTCATTGAAGACAACTTTGGATGCTGTAGCTCCTCTGAAAAAGAGAGCTTTAAATCAGAAGTGTCTGACTCCATGGTATAACTCTCAAACTCGTAGCTTAAAGCAGATAACCCGTAAGTTGGAGAGGAAATGGCGTCTCACTAATTTAGAAGATCTTCACTTAGCCTGGAAAAAAGAGTCTGTTGCTCTATAAAAAAGCCCTCCGTAAAGCTAGGACATCTTTCTACTCATCACTAATTGAAGAAAATAAGAACAACCCCAGGTTTCTTTTCAGCACTGTAGCCAGGCTGACAAAGAGTCAGAGCTCTATTGAGCTGAGTATTCCATTATCTTTAACTAGTAATGAGTTCATGACTTTCTTTGCTAACAAAATTTTAACTATTAGAGAAAAAATTACTCATAACCATCCCAAAGACGTATCGTTATCTTTGGCTGCTTTCAGTGATGCCGGTATTTGGTTAGACTCTTTCTCTCCGATTGTTCTGTCTGAGTTATTTTCATTAGTTACTCATCCAAACCATCAACATGTTTATTAGACCCCATTCCTACCAGGCTGCTCAAGGAAGCCCTACCATTATTTAATGCTTCGATCTTAAATATGATCAATCTATCTTTGTTAGTTGGCTATGTACCACAGGCTTTTAAGGTGGCAGTAATTAAACCATTACTTAAAAAGCCATCACTTGACCCAGCTATCTTAGCTAATTATAGGCCAATCTCCAACCTTCCTTTTCTCTCAAAAATTCTTGAAAGGGTAGTTGTAAAACAGCTAACTGATCATCTGCAGAGGAATGGTCTATTTGAAGAGTTTCAGTCAGGTTTTAGAATTCATCATAGTACAGAAACAGCATTAGTGAAGGTTACAAATGATCTTCTTATGGCCTCGGACAGTGGACTCATCTCTGTGCTTGTTCTGTTAGACCTCAGTGCTGCTTTTGATACTGTTGACCATAAAATTTTATTACAGAGATTAGAGCATGCCATAGGTATTAAAGGCACTGCGCTGCGGTGGTTTGAATCATATTTGTCTAATAGATTACAATTTGTTCATGTAAATGGGGAATCTTCTTCACAGACTAAAGTTAATTATGGAGTTCCACAAGGTTCTGTGCTAGGACCAATTTTATTCACTTTATATATGCTTCCCTTAGGCAGTATTATTAGACGGTATTGCTTAAATTTTCATTGTTACGCAGATGATACCCAGCTTTATCTATCCATGAAGCCAGAGGACACACACCAATTAGCTAAACTGCAGGATTGTCTTACAGACATAAAGACATGGATGACCTCTAATTTCCTGCTTTTAAACTCAGATAAAACTGAAGTTATTGTTCTTGGCCCCACAAATCTTAGAAACATGGTGTCTAACCAGATCCTTACTCTGGATGGCATTACCCTGACCTCTAGTAATACTGTGAGAAATCTTGGAGTCATTTTTGATCAGGATATGTCATTCAAAGCGCATATTAAACAAATATGTAGGACTGCTTTTTTGCATTTACGCAATATCTCTAAAATCAGAAAGGTCTTGTCTCAGAGTGATGCTGAAAAACTAATTCATGCATTATTTCCTCTAGGCTGGACTATTGTAATTCATTATTATCAGGTTGTCCTAAAAGTTCCCTAAAAAGCCTTCAGTTAATTCAAAATGCTGCAGCTAGAGTGCTGACGGGGACTAGAAGGAGAGAGCATATCTCACCCATATTGGCCTCTCTTCATTGGCTTCCTGTTAATTCTAGAATAGAATTTAAAATTCTTCTTCTTACTTATAAGGTTTTGAATAATCAGGTCCCATCTTATCTTAGGGACCTCATAGTACCATATCACCCCAATAGAGCGCTTCGCTCTCAGACTGCAGGCTTACTTGTAGTTCCTAGGGTTTGTAAGAGTAGAATGGGAGGCAGAGCCTTCAGCTTTCAGGCTCCTCTCCTGTGGAACCAGCTCCCAATTCAGATCAGGGAGACAGACACCCTCTCTACTTTTAAGATTAGGCTTAAAACTTTCCTTTTTGCTAAAGCTTATAGTTAGGGCTGGATCAGGTGACCCTGAACCATCCCTTAGTTATGCTGCTATAGACGTAGACTGCTGGGGGGTTCCCATGATGCACTGTTTCTTTCTCTTTTTGCTCTGTATGCACCACTCTGCATTTAATCATTAGTGATCGATCTCTGCTCCCCTCCACAGCATGTCTTTTTCCTGGTTCTCTCCCTCAGCCCCAACCAGTCCCAGCAGAAGACTGCCCCTCCCTGAGCCTGGTTCTGCTGGAGGTTTCTTCCTGTTAAAAGGGAGTTTTTCCTTCCCACTGTAGCCAAGTGCTTGCTCACAGGGGGTCGTTTTGACCGTTGGGGTTTTACATCATTATTGTATGGCCTTGCCTTACAATATAAAGCGCCTTGGGGCAACTGTTTGTTGTGATTTGGCGCTATATAAAAAAAAAAATTGATTGATTGATTGATATTTGTATTAAATAAGATAAGATAATCCTTTATTGGGCCCCCGACGGGGGAAATTTACAAAGCTACAGCGGCAAAGGGACAGTACACAGAACAACTGCAACATCTGCAGAAATAGCGTGAAAGAAGACAGATACCAAAAACACATGGAAGTTGAGTTCTGTGCAGAAAAACCAGTGGTGGGCACAGTTCCGCTAATCTGCAAACCGCTAATTAGCAAAGCTAACTTTTTTGTTAGAGGTTTAGCTTTTCATCTAACTTTGAAAACCACCAGCGGATTAATTAGCTTCCACTAAATTTAGTTGGGCTAATTTTCACTCTGCTAACATTTCTTTTCTGACATAGTTCACACTGGACGCTCGAAAAATGTTTGTAAACCCTAAAGTCAAACATTAATTCCTGTCTGTAGTGTGTTTTGCAACAGCCAGGCTGCGGCAAGGAAGTCAGTCCTCCCCGAGCAGAAGGGGGCGGGCCGGCTGGCGGCTGCCACTGTTGCTGAAAAAAAAAAAGAGGAGGTTGAGGTAAATCACAACATCCTTTTCACTCATCATCACAACATAACTTTTGACCAAACTACATTCCTTGACCTGTAAAAACACAACAAATCTATAACACTAACAACACTGCTAAACTAACATGTACTACAATAATAATAATAAAAAACAAACAAACCCCAAGCTCCCATAATGCATTGCTGCAATGCAGTATGACCAGCAGTGTGTCTGCTTTAAGAGACATGCAAGCCTTTACCTTTTTTTTGTTTAAGTGAAAAGACACTTATTTATGGAGTTAAATTTGTCTCATTAATACCTGCAAATGCAGAGGCTGATCTACAACTAGTACTTTGTCCATACGTGTTTTGCGATCCACAAACACAAATTTACGATTTGTAACTTGTGTATTGGTTTTTACAAATAGATGTGTATTACAACCCCTGGCAATAATTATGGAATCACCGACCTCTGAGGATGTTCATTCAGTTGTTTAATCTTGTAGAAAAAAAGCAGATCACAGACATGACACAAAACTAAAGTCATTTCAAATGGCAACTTTCTGGCTTTAAGAAACACTATAAGAAATCAAGAAAAAAAAAATTGTGGCAGTCAGTAACGGTTACTTTTTTAGACCAAGCAGAGGGAAAAAAAATATGGAATCACTCAATTCTGAGGAAGAAATTATGGAATCATCCTGTAAATTTTCATCCCCAAAACTAACACCTGCATCAAATCAGATCTGCTCGTTAGTCTGCATCTAAAAAGGAGTGATCACACCTTGGAGAGCTGTTGCACCAAGTGGACTGACATGAATCATGGCTCCAACACGAGAGATGTCAATTGAAACAAAGGAGAGGATTATCAAACTCTTAAAAGAGAGTAAATTATCACGCAATGTTGCAAAAGATGTTGGTTGTTCACAGTCAGCTGTGTCTAAACTCTGGACCAAATACAAACAACATGGGAAGGTTGTTAAAGGCAAACATACTGGTAGACCAAGGAAGACATCAAAGCGTCAAGACAGAAAACTTGAAAAAGCAATATGTCTCAAAAATCGAAAAATGCACAACAAAACAAATGAGGAACGAATGGGAGGAAACTGGAGTCAACGTCTGTGACCGAACTGTAAGAAACCGCCTAAAGGAAATGGGATTTACATACAGAAAAGCTAAACGAAAGCCATCATTAACACCTAAACAGAAAAAACAAGGTTACAATGGGCTAAGGAAAAGCAATCGTGGACTGTGGATGACTGGATGAAAGTCATATTCAGTGATGAATCTCGAATCTGCATTGGGCAAGGTGATGATGCTGGAACTTTTGTTTGGTGCCGTTCCAATGAGATTTATAAAGATGACTGCCTGAAGAGAACATGTAAATTTCCACAGTCATTGATGATATGGGGCTGCATGTCAGGTAAAGGCACTGGGGAGATGGCTGTCATTACATCATCAATAAATGCACAAGTTTACGTTGATATTTTGGACACTTTTCTTATCCCATCAATTGAAAGGATGTTTGGGGATGATGAAATCATTTTTCAAGATGATAATGCATCTTGCCATTGAGCAAAAACTGTGAAAACATTCCTTGCAAAAAGACACATAGGGTCAATGTCATGGCCTGCAAATAGTCCGGATCTTAATCCAATTGAAAATCTTTGGTGGAAGTTGAAGAAAATGGTCCATGACAAGGCTCCAACCTGCAAAGCTGATCTGGCAACAGCAATCAGAGAAAGTTGGAGCCAGATTGATGAAGAGTACTGTTTGTCACTCATTAAGTCCATGCCTCAGAGACTGCAAGCTGTTATAAAAGCCAGAGGTGGTGCAACAAAATACTAGTGATGTGTTGGAGCGTTCTTTTGTTTTTCATGATTCCATCATTTTTTCCTCAGAATTGAGTGATTCCATATTTTTTTTCCCTCTGCTTGGTCTAAAAAAGTAACCTTTACTGACTGCCACAATTTTTTTTTTCCTGATTTCTTATAGTGTTTCTTAAAGCCAGAAAGTTGCCATTTGAAATGACTTTAGTTTATTTTCATGTCTGTGATCTGCTTTTTTTCTACAAAATTAAACAACTGAATGATCATCCTCCAAGGCCGGTGATTCCATAATTTTTTCCTCAGAATTGAGTGAGTCCATATTTTTTTTTCCTCTGCTTGGTCTAAAAAAGTAACCGTTACTGACTGCCACAATTTTTTTTCTTGATTTCTTATAGTGTTTCTTAAAGCCAGAAAGTTGCCATTTGAAATGACTTTAGTTTTGTGTCATGTCTGTGATCTGCTTTTTTTTCTACAAAATTAAACAACTGAATGAACATCCTCCGAGGCCGGTGATTCCATAATTTTTGCCAGAGGTTGTACATAAATGTACAACAAAAGGCATTTGCAAAACTGAAAATTCTGTTTCTGAAGTGTGGCTCAGCATGTTGATCACTGATCACATGTTGGCTGCTATTCACAGTCCTATCCAGTAGATGGCAGTGTTCTATGCATTTTTTTGGGGGGGGGGGGTGAGCAAAGACTGAATTCCCATAATTCCTTTTGGCGGTTGTGTCAGTTTAATGTTCAGACCTTCAGAATTAGCTCATTACTTTAAAAGTGCGATATTTTCACTTTGTAAAAATGATGCATTTAATGTTGATAAACTGTCCGGAATTATTTCATTTTTTAAAATTTCATTTATTTATATAGCACCAAATCAAAAAAGAGTTGCCTCAAGGCGCTTCACACAAGTAAGGTCTAACCTCACCAACCCCCAGAGCAGCAGTGGTGAAGAACAACTGAGAAACTGAGAAACTTCATTGGGAATTGGTCTGTTTATAGTGAAAGTGCCTTGCGTTTGATCTACACTGCCACCGTCTGTAGTATTCTGTGTGGAAGGTAAATGTGTAGTCTTAGCAGTGGCTGACAGGGTGCTTAAAGACAAAAGCACTGGCTCGTTGTTTGTTTTGGATTTGTGATCACTTCGCATTGAATTTACTCAGAAACCTCTGTGGTGCTTTAATTCATTCGTTTTAGTGGTTTATCGGTTTAGCGTTATAAAAGTTAGGTTTTCAGTTTGCAGATTAGCGGTTTTTGAAGTTAACTTTTCGGTTAGCTGTGCCCACCAGATAACAATATTTACTGTAGAATACACTATTTTTAAGCAAGGAAAAAAGAATGCTTCGTAAATTGCACAAGTAATTCAAGGGATGTTGTACATGTGTGTAAAAGTTTTTATAGAATGTGTAGTATTATTGCAAAAGAGAGACAGAAAAATTGTTACTATAATGATATTAATGATTTGAATGACCCGAGTGGTCTACTGGGAACAGTGCTGGTTCAGCAGGAATGAAGGACCAGCGATGTCGCTCCTTCACGCACTTTGCGTGGAGCAGCCTGTCGCTGAAGGAGCTTTCCAGTGCGGTCAGGAGTGGAAGGCGTGGGGTGGGAGGCGTTCTCCAGCAGGGCCAACCGCTTATCCATCGTCCTCCTTTCTCCCACCTCCTGCACTGGGTTCAGGGGACTTCCCAGGACAGAGCTGTCCTTCCTAATCAGTTTGTCAAGTCTTCTCCTCTCAGCACTTGGGATGCTGCTCCAGCAGACCACTCTGTAAAAAATGGCCGATGCCACCAGAGAGTCCAAGAAGGTCCTCAGGAGCGCCCACTGCAGTCCAAAGGACCTGAGTGGCCTCCCTTGGCAGGTCATCTGTTCTTGCCTTTCTCATAAAGTGCAGTGGTGTTGTTTGACCAGTGCAGTTTATTGTTTAGGTGAACACCCAGGTACTTGTAAGAGTCCACTATCTCAATATCTGTTCCCTGGATCTTCACTGGTGTCGGTGGAGAACACCTGTGCCTGTGGAAGTCCACCACCAGCTCTTTGGTTTTCCCAGCATTGATCTGGAGGTGGTTCTGCTTACACCAGTCCACAAAGTCCTGGGTCACCCGTCTGTACTCTCTGCCGGCCTTGTCAGTGATGAGTCAGCATAGATATGCTGATTCTTCAAAATGTGTCATGGTACACAGAAGTCAGGGTTGGGTTCTATATGTCGCAGTTCAGTCTGAGTTCAGCACCGTATCTTTAATCTGTGAACAGCAGAGCTGCCGTCAGACACATCAGCACTGTGACACAAAGTGTAAATGGAATTTTAAATTCAATTTTCAATTTATTTTCATGTATATAGCACCAAATCACAACAGAGTTGCCTCAATTTGCTTCACACAAGTAAGGTCTAACCTCACTAACCCCCAGAGCAACAGTGGTAAGGGAAAAACTCCCTCTGAGGAAGAAACCTCAAGCAGACCGGACTCAAAGGGGTGACCCTCTGCTTGGGCCATGATACAGACACAAATTACAGAACAATTCACAAAACGAAAACACAGGAAGTGCTGTTGGTGCACAGGACAGGAGGGTCTCCAGCAGGGTCTTCTGGATGAGTGTTAGCCCAACAACACTTGCATTGCTTGACTCCATTCAGAGGAAGGCACTTCGAGTTATTGGCGTGGATCAGGATGAAGCACGATCGAAATTTAACATCACAACTCTCCATCAGAGACGTCAAGTGGCAGCAGCTACAGTTCTCTACACAATGCACACCAGAATATGTCCAACGGACCTTCGTGCTCTACTTCCTCAGCCATATGTTGTTAGGAGAGCCGCCCGTACCAGTCTGTCAGTGCCTCGCCATGCTGTTGCAGTGCCTGTATCAAGAACCGTCTCTACTGGCCGGACTTTCATCCATGCAACAGTACATGTCTGGAACAGCTTGCCAGATGACATAGTTGGCAACATCTCCGAAAATGATGTTATGACCTTCAAAAGCAGAATGCGCCAGCATCTTACATCACTCGTCGGAGGCTTCGCCCCCTCACTCCAGCTTTCCTCTTGCTGTGAACCACTGATTAGGCCATGGAGATATCTACCACAGTGCAATGCTGCCTATGGTAGTGCTTGAAATTATTCATTCTTCATGAGCTATTGTTCACTTAAAAAAAAAAAATACCACACCCATCTCTGGATGGAGCTGCACCTTAAACAGAGAAAAAAACAGAATCAGGCATCAGAAAGACAAGAAATACAGTATAATTTATCAGCATGAAACAACAAGAAAAACAGAAGAAATATTAAGGTGATCACCAGCCACTAGCCCTAAGCTTCACTAAAAGACCCAGAATATAGATAAAGTTGAGGCCGCAGCATGCTCCGTTCACTAATAAAATGAATTAAGAGTAAAAAGCGTAAAACTATACTATGCCAGTATGCTAGACATATGAAAGGGAAAATAAGTGCGTCTTAAGTCTGGACTTGAAAGTCTAAATGGAAATGGAAACTTTCTTTTTGTGCAAGTGCAAATCAAGTTAAATTGACTTTGATGGGGATAAATGGGGGCTGTGGAGCTTCTTTTTTTTTTTTTTTTTTTTTTTTTTTTAATAAGATTGGATCTGCAGAGCCTATGAAAACTACAGAGACATGGTGTTCATTGGACCACTTGCAGGATAAGACTTTGTCTGGTCTGCAGTATAGCATTGCATCAAAGTAAAAAAAAAAAAAAAAAATCTGGACTAAATGAGTCAAAGCCAACAACATCTTTGACTATGTCAAGATCACTCAACACGTGTCAGAAGATTCAGCTGTGCTGTATATCCTGGAATATTAATGCAGCACTTCTGACTCGTGAGGTGGCCATTAGGTAGCTTTTACAGACATTCATCAGAGTGCTCAGATGTACCCGGTCTGAATGAAAAGCAAATCAAAGGACATATTCAGTGTGGTCAAATCCTGGTCCTTTGTATATCAACCAAACACAGCTGTAGATGTGAAAGTGCTGTGTGTTGCTTTAAAGTGCCCACGAGTCGTCACTGCTTCAGTAAACCTCTGTGAAGGGGATGTGCGGCGACAGACTGCTGCACCGTAGTCTGCGTTAATCACAATAATCAATACATTAAACTTCCCCATGGTCACTCACTTTAAAATGAATATTACGTACTATGGTGTAGTAGCTGGCAGCATGGATAGTAATATATCAGGTAACTGACGGACCTCATCGAAGGTGAAATTCATTCTGCACTTGAAGTACTGTGTACCTCTGAGCCACTGGATACTGTGACTAAGTTGTATTTTATTAAACTTTATAACACAATTATACAAACACAACATCGACATGAATCTATCTGGGTAGCACATTATTATTAATTACTTTGCTTTAACATGTCCCTTTTTCATTTTTTGTCCCTTTGTGATTCCCGTAGTCTCAGTTTGTGTGTTAGTTTTTTCATTAGGAATATGTCCTCTGTCCTTGTTATCCATCGCTCCTTTGATGACACACCCATCTTTCTCCACTTCCTCGTTATGCTTTTTTTTTTTTTTTTTTTTTTGCTGCTATTAACATTATCTTTACTAAATATTCATCACATTTATAAATAGCGCCATCTCGAAAATGATTCCAGTAAAGGAGTTCGGCTTTCAATGGAATTGCATATCCCAAAACTTGATACATGACATAAATAGCTTTCCAAAAATCTAAAAGTTTTGGACATTTCCAGAAGATAAGGGAATGATCAGCATCCATCATCTATCATTCTCTCCAGCATTTCTAATGCATCCATAATGGTTTACTTTTCAATTTGGGTGTAACAAAGAATCTTATCAGATTTTTCCAGGCAAACTCCCTCCATGCCTGAGAGCTGGTAGTTGTAGTGAAATATCCACATGTTGAGCCAATCTATCATCAGTCTCTATATTAAACCCTTTTTCCCACTTTATTTCACTGCTTGGGTTGTATGTGGATCAGGGCAGAAGGTCCCAGTGACATGGCATTACTAGGTGATGGTCTAGTGGTTAAGCTTTGGACTTGAGACCAGAGGATCCTCGGTTCAAATCCCAGCCTGACTGGAAAATCACTCAGGGTCCTTGGACAAGGTCCTTAATCCCCTTGTTGCTCCCGGTGTGTAGTGGGCACCCTGTATGGTAAATGGACTGCTTTTATATAGCACTTTTCCATCTGCATCAGAAGCTCAAAGCGCTTTACAATAATGCCTCACATTCACCCCGATGTGAGGTTGCACAAGATGCTCACTACACACATGGCACGCCTCACTACACTATGTTCACATTCACCCTTTGGGGTGAATGTGAGGTATCATTGTAAAGCGCTTTGAGCTCCAATTTTGGTAAAATGTGATGCAAATTATTGGTTGAGCTAATAGGATTAATAAATGGAATAGTTTCAACAGTGTTGAATGTTTGGTCTCCAAACTAAAGGTCAAACAAGGTCGGTGTACCTTGGATTCTATGACCCCGTAACATAACTAAGCATGACAGATGGTGCAAACTGTTCCTTTTTAAAATGCTATTAACTCAACCAATAATCTGCATAATTTTACCAAAATTGGAGCAACTTTAACTTTTGACCCCTGTACAAACTGAAACTGACCTTTGTCACCATTTTTTTTCTGTTTTTACCTCCATAACATTCAGTCACAGATAGTCCAAACTGTACCTTTTTTGGAATCATGATCAGATAAATAATGTGGTGTAGTTTTCAACATGACTGGAGCAATTTTATATTTTGACCCCTGTTTAATTCTTTGACCCCTGTAGTTCATTAGAGGTCAGCTCCAGGATGTCTCCATATCTGACAATAAACATGAGTTAATTTCAAATATGTGTACCAAATTCCATGCTTTTATCAGTAAATGAACAATTTTAATGTAAACTTTAGCTAAGCTGCACCACATTGTGTCGTCACACACACTGCCGCTGCAGCAGAAGCTCGAGTCTGGAGGTGTCAGAGTCGACCTTCAGAGCACCTCCTGTATCAGTATGAGCAGGCTACCCATAAACTAAAAGAATTGGCCTGTAGGGGGCGATAAAGAAGCATGAGCATTGATCAAGTCAGTGAATCAAGCTTCACATGTTGATAAACACATTCAATGATTCATTCCGTTACATGTGTTATGTAATTTTTTTTCCGAAATCTTCAAATATTTACAGGCTTTTTCTCACTTTATCAGATTATAGTGTGGCTGATCCACTGGGCATCTCCTCTTCTGTTTTTCTCACTCACCAGTGTGCTACACACACACACACACACACACTGTCCATTCTCATCATCTACCTTCATTGCCCCCTGTAGCCTGTTTTTGATCGGGATGGGAACAAATGAGAAGCCATTACAGAACCATTTAATGCATGATTTACTTCATCTTCAGTTTGCACTGGATGCTCATTTTAGAATGTTTTTTTTTTCTGTGAGATCTGTCACAAGGAAAGCATCTTTTAAAAATGTAATGTAAAGAAAACAGTTGACAGATCCTCGAAATTCATGGATTGGGGCCAAAAACACATGGTTTATCCTGCCAAAGAAGATTTTAAATTGTGTTTTGCTACACTCAGTCTTGTGGTATCTGGCTGAGCTTGGTGAAAGTTTTTGATTGAATGTTTGAACAAAGATCAGTATCTTTGCACAGGAAATATAGTCACCTGTTACTTGTTGCAGAGGTATTTTTAACCAGCGAGATGGTGAGTGACATGAAGAGACAGCAGAGGTATGAAGTTGCCGTCCTGCAAACTGAAGCTTGTCGCTGGACTTTGGTACATTTAAGGCTGCAGTGAAATATCTATGGATGTGCACAGGAAGACATTAACACAAATCTATATAAACATTTGCGTATAAATTATTACACTCAGTCGGACTAGCTATCTGGGAGTTCCACAGGTTTATGTGGGTCGTGTGATCATAATATCTATCTCTGATTCATAGAAGTCTGTTGATGCGTGGCAGGTAGTGTAGGAATGTGACGGTGGGTGTGACGGCTCCTCGCTGTGGCTGTAATGCCTTAAAATGATTATGCGTGGGAATTAGCATTAGCCTTTGTGTCACAAGTCCAATTTCCAGCTATTTATGTCTTATTTTGGTCCTGCACTTTTGCAAACATCACACAATTGCTGCACAACAGTCTTTGGAATTTGTGAAGAGTTCAAAATAAGCAAACTTTGGATCATAGCTACAGACTAAGTCATGATACCTAGTTATTGATTGATTACATTAAATATCAGTATAATGTCACTGTGTTAGCAGATGTCTGTGACCTCTGTGGCTTCCTAGCAGTGCGTTGATTTGCCGTTATGTCAGGATTTAAACTATCGCACCAACTACAGGACAAACGTTTGTGAGAATAGGCAGCAAACATTCAACATAATGACACACTGATCAGTCAAATCTGTTCAGAGGCACAACCACCTCATTTACACTCAACAAAAATATAAACGCAACACTTTTGGTTTTGCTCCCATTTTGTATGAGATGAACTCAAAGATCTAAAACTTTTTCCACATACACAATATCACCATTTCCCTCAAATATTGTTCACAAACCAGTCTAAATCTGTGATAGTGAGCACTTCTCCTTTGCTGAGATAATCCATCCCACCTCACAGGTGTGCCATATCAAGATGCTGATTAGACACCATGATTAGTGCACAGGTGTGCCTTAGACTGCCCACAATAAAAGGCCACTCTGAAAGGTGCAGTTTTATCACACAGCACAATGCCACAGATGTCACAAGATTTGAGGGAGCGTGCAATTGGCATGCTGACAGCAGGAATGTCAACCAGAGCTGTTGCTCGTGTATTGAATGTTCATTTCTCTACCATAAGCCGTCTCCAAAGGCGTTTCAGAGAATTTGGCAGTACATCCAACCAGCCTCACAACCGCAGACCACGTGTAACCACACCAGCCCAGGACCTCCACATCCAGCATGTTCACCTCCAAGATCGTCTGAGACCAGCCACTCGGACAGCTGCTGAAACAATCGGTTTGCATAACCAAAGAATTTCTGCACAAACTGTCAGAAACCGTCTCAGGGAAGCTCATCTGCATGCTCGTCGTCCTCATCGGGGTCTCGACCTGACTCCAGTTCGTCGTCGTAACCGACTTGAGTGGGCAAATGCTCACATTCACTGGCGTTTGGCACGTTGGAGAGGTGTTCTCTTCACGGATGAATCCCGGTTCACACTGTCCAGGGCAGATGGCAGACAGCGTGTGTGGCGTCGTGTGGGTGAGCGGTTTTCTGATGTCAGTGTTGTGGATCGAGTGGCCCATGGTGGCGGTGGGGTTATGGTATGGGCAGGCATCTGTTATGGACGAAGAACACAGGTGCATTTTATTGATGGCATTTTGAACGCACAGAGATACCGTGACGAGATCCTGAGGCCCATTGTTGTCCCATACATCCAAGAACGTCACCTCATGTTGCAGCAGGATAATGCACGGCCCCATGTTGCAAGGATCTGTTCACAATTCTTGGAAGCTGAAAATGTCCCAGTTCTTGCATGGCTGGCATACTCACCGGACATGTCACCCATTGAGCATGTTTGGGATGCTCTGGACCGGCGTATACGACAGCGTGTACCAGTTCCTGCCAATATCCAGCAACTTCGCACAGCCATTGAAGAGGAGTGGACCAACATTCCACAGGCCACAATTGACAACCTGATCAACTCTATGCGAAGGAGATGTGTTGCACTGCATGAGGCAAATGGTGGTCACACCAGATACTGACTGGTATCCCCCCCCAATAAAACAAAACTGCACCTTTCAGAGTGGCCTTTTATTGTGGGCAGTCTAAGGCACACCTGTGCACTAATCATGGTGTCTAATCAGCATCTTGATATGGCACACCTGTGAGGTGGGATGGATTATCTCAGCAAAGGAGAAGTGCTCACTATCACAGATTTAGACTGGTTTGTGAACAATATTTGAGGGAAATGGTGATATTGTGTATGTGGAAAAAATTTTAGATCTTTGAGTTCATCTCATACAAAATGGGAGCAAAACCAAAAGTGTTGTTTTTATATTTTTGTTGAGTGTAGTTCCAAACAAAGGAGGATGAGGGAAGAGCAGCCTCTGATTATTAGTCTCACCAACAGGGCAGGTTGTGTGTGTGTGTGTGTGTGTGTGTGTGTGTGTGTGTGTGTGTGTGTGTGTGTGTGTGTGTGTGTGTGTGTGTGTGTGTGTGTGTGTGTGTGTGTGTGTGTGTGTGTGTGTGTGTGTGTGTGTGTGTGTGTGTGTGTAAAGAAGCAGTAGAACGTTGGCCAGCATCACTGTATCATGGAAAAAAGAATCTTTCATTACTGTATTATAATCAACATGTTATGTTCGTGGTTTAAGGGTAGGTGATGGTTTGGTGGTAAAATGTTGGGCTTGAGATCAGAAGATCCTCAGTTCAAATCCCAGCCTGACTATAAAATCACTAAGGGCCCTTGGGGAAGGTCCTTAATCCCCTATTGCTCCTGGTGTGTAGTGGGCACCTTGTATGGCAGCAGCCTGACATCAGGGTGAATGTGAGGCATTATTGTAAAGCGCTTTGCGCGTCTGATGCAGATGGGAAAACGCAGTAGAAATGCAGTCCATTTAAGCTGGGTGTTGTAGCAAACACATTTTGTCACTGTGAAGCTGGATAGTAGATGGCATTGATTTTATTCAGTGTAATCTCATACAGAAAAAGAATAACAATGGCTGCTTTGAGTTAAGTGAAAAACTACTACTTTAAATTTCTGTTTGTTCTCTGATTGAGACATTTCTGCCCCCAGTATTTCCATTCTAATGCTTCATGTTAGGGAAATGTGTTTCTCAGATACAGAACCAGTCAAACGTTTGGTCACTCTCTGCTGTTCAGTTGACTGGGTTAGTGTGTCCAGACTGGTACTGTATAAATGTACATAATGTACGAATTCATTGGAAAAACAAGTCGTTAAACCTCCAGAAAATGTTGGAGAATGCATCAGTTGTTAAAAAAAAAAAATTCCTGGTTTTCCTCTTTTGTGCCTCCTCCACCCACATCCCTACAGTCCAGATTATCACCTGTGCATAAGAACGATCACCTCTCACTTGATTTGAGCCTGAATTTGCAAGACACACATCTTTTTGCTTAAAGAATGTCTGAGTTTCCAGAAAATCCATCTCATGATTATGTCACAGTCAGTCAGAGCTGCGTGTCATCAGAGCGAGCTGCAAAAAGTTTGTACCTGAGTTTTCAGAGGTGGTGTTTGTAGTTGCCATCTGCCACGCCGGTGTTTGCCAACCCGGACAGTGGGAATACCACCTCAACCGGCAACTTAGCCCAGCGACTGGACAGCAACAACGTCCGAGGCCCGCCCAACGTGGTGAATTCACTGAGGCCGCACGCTGCGTCACGAGTGCCGCTTCCCCGAGGCCTCGTGCAGCCACCGCGGATCCATCAGCGCGGAAACACTGAGGCCGCGCGGCACCAGCGCAGTGCAGATCCATCCCGGTGACAAACAACGCAGGCTGTTAACATCGGCGATCGACAAGCTGCTCATAAGCCGACCATGGGGCCTAAGAAGGTTCTGACAGCGGAGGAAGGTGACGATATTAAAAAATCTCTGGACTTTCTATCAGAGGAGATTTCTGTTGTGAAGCAGCAACAGAAATCAATTATGGATCTGGTGGAGGAGGTGAAGGCATTACGGCTCCAGAATGCCGAGAAAGACCGGCATCTGGTGCAGCTAGAAAATAGAGTGGCTGAATTGGAGCAGTACACCAGAATCAACGACGTCATCATCACAGGTCTTCACATCAAACCACGGTCCTACGCACGGGCGGTAACAGATGAGAGCGGAGGGGAGCCCAGTGAACAGGTGGTCAGCTCTGTGGAAAAACAGGTTGCTGATTTCCTCCTATCTAAAGGTATAGAAATGGATTTAAATAACATTGAAGCGTGCCACCCTCTGCCCCGGAGAAATGACGGTGATAAAGGAACCGTCATCATGAGATTCATCAACAGAAAACACAAAACAGCACTGTTAAAACAAGGAAGAAAACTGAAAGGGACAAACGTATTCATCAATGAACATCTCACCAAACGGAATGCAGACATCGCCAGGAAAGCACGCTTCTTGAAGAAACAGGGAAAAATCCAGCACACATGGACTTCAAACTGTAAAATATTCATCAAACTGAACGGATCACCAGAACAAGCAAAAGTCATGGCAATAAGGAACATCGAGGAGCTGGACAAATATGAACAATAGTGTTTCTTAAAGCGAGGATCTGGACAAATATGACCAATAAGGTATGAGGACACAAACACATCACAACACCATGACACAGACCAGAGGAACCTATTCATCTACTACCTATTCATCTACATCTGGAGACAAGAAGGATATAACTCAAAGGATTGCTGATCATGGAAAAGTAGAACTGAGAACATTTAAATACACAGACCACAATGTACTGGACTTGGAGCACGATATAGACCCGGACAATAATTTCTTCTCAAATATCAATGACAGTTGTTGCTATTATACAGATGAACAGTTTAATCGGATCATTAAAACAGATAACAAATTATCAATAATCCATTTCAACAGCAGAAGTCTATATGCAAACTTTAACAACATTAAAGAATATTTAAGTCAGTTTAAAAAAATATTTAACATAATTGCTATATCAGAAACATGGATCAATGAAGATAAAGGAATGGATTTTGAACTGGATGGATATGAATTTAATTGTGTAAACAGAAAAAATAAGAGTGGAGGAGGAGTGACTGTGTATGTGGATAAGAACATGGATTATAAAATAGTAGACAATATGACAACTGTGATTGATAACTTATTAGAATGTATAACTATTGAAATATGTGAAGAAAAAAGCAAAAATGTATTAGTCAGCTGTATATATAGAGCACCAGGATCTAGTATTGAAACATTCACTGACTGTATGGGAAAAATGTTCTCAAAAACTAATCAAAAAACTGTGTTCATTTGTGGTGACTTAAATATTGATCTGCTCAATCCAAATAAGCATAAAATAACAGATGAATTTATCAGTATAATGTACAGTATGAGTTTATATCCAAAAATCACCAGGCCAAGCAGAATTACATCCCATAGTGCCACCTTAATTGATAATATATTCAGCAATGATATTGAGAATAACACTGTGAATGGATTATTATTCAATGACATTAGTGATCATCTACCAGTTTTCATCGTTTATAATAGAAACCATCGGCGGAATCAGCCAGAGGAGAAAATAAAATACAGGCGAGTGCGGACAGAGGAAAACATGAACACACTAAAGAAGGATTTACAGGAGCAAAACTGGGAAAAGGTATACAGTGAAAGTGATGTTGATAGTGCATATGAAACTTTTTTACAAATATTTACATCATTATATGATAAAAATTGTCCAATTAAACAAGACTACAGAAAACAAAAAATCCAAGCTCGACCATGGATGACGAAAGGGTTACGAAATGCATGTAATAAGAAAAATACACTGTATAGAGAATTCATAAAACTAAAGACTAAAGAGGCAGAAAATAGATATAAGAAATACAAAAATAGATTAACTAATATTATACGGGTATGTAGGAAGGAATATTATAGTAACATCTTATATAATAACAAAAACAATATTAAAGGAATATGGGATATATTAAATAGCATTATCAAAAATGGTAATAAAAAACAGAGTTACCCTCAGTATTTCATTAATAATAATGTCAAGAAGGAAAATAAGGATGAGGTAGTCAACGGTTTTAATAATTTTTTTGTAAATATTGGACCAAGCTTGGCAGAAAAAATTCCCGATTCCCAACCTGAGGATTGGGATAATAATCTCATAGAAAGAAATCCCTGTTCAATGTTCCTCACAGCAGTGGATGGAAATGAAATTATAGACATTGTGAATAATTGTAAATATAAAACATCTACCGATTTAAATGAAATTGATATGATGGTGGTAAAACAGGTCATTGAATGGATTGTAGAACCATTAACATACATCTGTAACTTATCATTTCAAACCGGTAAATTTCCCAATCAAATGAAAATAGCTAAGGTTGTGCCGCTGTATAAGACTGGGGATAGACACCACTTCACAAATTATAGACCTGTTTCTTTGCTTCCACAATTTTCCAAATTATTAGAAAGGTTATTCGATAATAGATTAGACAAATTCATAAATAAACATAAATTACTTACTGATAGTCAATATGGATTCAGAGCACATAGTTCAACATCACTTGCATTAATAGAATCAGTTGAGGAGATTACAAACAACATAGACCACAAATTACATTCAGTTGGAATATTTATAGACCTTAAAAAGGCTTTTGATACAATTAATCATGACATATTAATCAATAAACTTGAACAGTATGGGATTAGGGGGTTGGTGTTGCACTGGGTGAGAAGCTACTTAAGTAACAGAAAACAGTTTGTGAAGTTGGGGGAATATACATCATCATGCTTGGACAATGCTTGTGGCGTCCCACAGGGGTCAGTATTGGGTCCAAAACTATTTCTAATTTCTGTAAATGATATTGTCAATGTTTCCAAAATATTAAAATTAGTATTATTTGCAGATGACACAAGCATTTTTTGTTCAGGGGGGGATTTGCAGGAGTTACTGAGGAGGATCAGTATAGAAATGGGAAAATTGAAAATATGGTTTGACAGAAACAAATTATCATTAAACTTAAGTAAAACAAAATACATGTTATTTGGCTATTGTAATACAGACATACAGGTTCAGTTACAAGTCGAGGGGGTAGATATTGAAAGGGTACATGAAAATAAGTTTCTGGGGGTGATAATAGATGATAAGATAAACTGGAAGACTCATATAAAACATATACAAAGTAAACTGTCAAGAAGCATTTCAGTTCTAAACAAAGCGAAACATATTCTGGACCACAACTCACTCCGCATTCTTTACTGCTCACTGGTTTTACCATATTTACAGTACTGTGCAGAGGTATGGGGTAATACTTACAAAGGTACAACACAATCACTATCAGTAATGCAGAAAAGAGCTATAAGAATTATTCATAATACTGGCTATAGAGATCATACAAATCCACTATTTTTACAATCCAAATTCTTAAAATTCACAGACTTGGTTCATTTTCAAACAGTACAAATTGTGTATAAAGCAATAAACAATTTACTTCCAGCAAATATTAAAAACATGTTTTTTAACAGATTAGGGGATTGCAGTCTGAGGGGGAAATTTAATTTAAAGCATCAGTGGGCACGAACAACATTAAAAGGTTTCTGTATTTCTGTCTGTGGGGTGAGGATGTGGAACAGATTGGGAGTGGGGCTCAAGCAATGTCCAAGCATGAACCAGTTCAAACAGCGGTACAAAAATATGGTTTTTTCTAGGTATAGGGAGGAGGAAGGGTAATGAGGGTTAGGGTGTTTTTGTTTTTTGCTTCGGCTTGTAAATATATAGTATTTTGTATATAAGTAGGTATGTGTAGCTGTATATTTATGTTTGTGTATATATATGTGTATATGTGTATATATGTGTATGTATGTTGATGTGTGTATGTATATGTGTATGTATGTTGATGTGTGTATGTGTATATATATATATATATATATATATATATATATATATATATATATCTATATATATATATATATATATATATATATATCTATATATATCGGTTTAGGTGTGTAGGAATCTATGTGTATATGTGGCAAAGGGTATTACTGGTTGTGGGGAAGAAGGTGTAGGGATAAATAAGCTGATGCTTCACCCTACCCCTTTTCGGACATGTTGGGTACACAGTAGGAACTTGTAATTGTTGTTGTATCAAATGTTCGAAATAAACAGTTTTCATTCATTCATTCATTCATATGTAATAGAGATGAAGGAAATGCAATAGAGATGAAGCAATACACTGTAGGGGTTTTCTTTGATTTACAGAAAGCATTTGATACCATAGATCACACTTTATTATTGGACAAATTACAGAAGTGCGGTGAGAGAGGATTGGCCCTGGTCTGGTTAGCTAGTTATTTATGTAATAGGTATCATTGTGTTCATTTTGGAGGGACAAATTCAGAATTATTGAGGATTACATGTGAGGTGCCCCAAGGGTCAGTCCTTGGGCTGTTGCTGTTTTTGTTGTATGTTAATCAATCAATCAATCAATCAACTTTTTTCTTATATAGCGCCAAATCACAACAAACAGTTGCCCCAAGGCGCTCCATATTGCAAGGCAAGGCCATACAATAACCATGAAAAACCCCAACGGTCAAAACGACCCCCTATGAGCAAGCACTTGGCCACAGTGGGAAGGAAAAACTCCCTTTTAACAGGAAGAAACCTCCAGCAGAACCAGGCTCAGGGAGGGGCAGTCTTCTGCTGAGACTGGTTGGGGCTGAGGGAAAGAACCAGGAAAAAGACATGCCGAGAAGGGGGGCAGAGATCGATCACTAATGATTAAATGCAGAGTGATGCATACGGAGCAAAAAAAGAAATAAACAGTGCATCATGGGAACCCCCCACAGTCTACGTCTAAAGCAACATAACCAAGGGATGGTCCAGGGTCACCCGATCCAGCCCTAACTATAAGCCTTAGCGAAAAGGAAAGTTTTAAGCCGAATCTTAAAAGTAGAGAGGGTATCTGTCTCCCTGATCTGAATTGGGAGCTGGTTCCACAGGAGAGGAGCCTGAAAGCTGAAGGCTCTGCCTCCCATTCTACTCTTACAAACCCTAGGAACCACAAGTAAGCCCGCAGTCTGAGAGCGAAGCGCTCTAATGGGGTAATATGGTACTACGAGGTCCCTAAGATAAGATGGGACCTGATTATTCAAAACCTTATAAGTAACAAGAAGAATTTTAAATTCTATTCTAGAATTAACAGGAAGCCAATGAAGAGAGGCCAATATGGGTGAGATATGCTCTCTCCTTCTAGTCCCCGTCAGTACTCTAGCTGCAGCATTCTGAACCAACTGAAGGCTTTTTAGGGAACTTTTAGGACAACCTGATAATAATGAATTACAATAGTCCAGCCTAGAGGAAATAAATGCATGAATTAGTTTTTCAGCATCACTCTGAGACAAGACCTTTCTGATTTTAGAAATATTGCGTAAATGCAAAAAGGCAGTCCTACATATTTGTTTAATATGCGCTTTGAATGACATATCCTGATCAAAAATAACTCCAAGATTTCTCACAGTATTACTAGAGATCAGGGAAATGCCATCCAGAGTAACGATCTGGTTAGACACCATGCTTCTAAGATTTGTGGGGCCAAGTACAATAACTTCAGTTTTATCTGAGTTTAAAAGCAGGAAATTAGAGGTCATCCATGTCTTTGTCTGTAAGACAATCCTGCAGTTTAGCTAATTGGTGTGTATCCTCTGGCTTCATGGATAGATAAAGCTGGGTATCATCTGCGTAACAATGAAAATTTAAGCAATACCGTCTAATAATACTGCCCAAGGGAAGCATGTATAAAGTGAATAAAATTGGTCCTAGCACAGAACCTTGTGGAACTCCATAATTAACTTTAGTCTGTGAAGAAGATTCCCCATTTACATGAACAAACTGTAATCTATTAGACAAATGTGATTCAAACCACCGCAGCGCAATGCCTTTAATACCTATGACATGCTCTAATCTCTGTAATAAAATTTTATGGTCAACAGTATCAAAAGTAGCACTGAGGTCCAACAGAACAAGCACAGAGATAAGTCCACTGTCCGAAGCCATAAGAAGATCATTTGTAACCTTCACTAATGCTGTTTCTGTACTATGATGAATTCTAAAACCTGACTGAAACTCTTCAAATAGACCATTCCTCTGCAGGTGATCAGTTAGCTGTTTTACAACTACCCTCTCAAGAATCTTTGAGAGAAAAGGAAGGTTGGAGATTAGCCTATAATTAGCTAAGATAGCTGGGTCAAGTGATGGCTTTTTAAGTAATGGTTTAATTACTGCCACCTTAAAGGCCTGTGGTACATAACCAACTAACAAAGATAGATTGATCATATTTAAGATTGAAGCATTAAATAATGGTAGGACTTCCTTGAGCAGCCTGGCAGGAATGGGGTCTAATAAGCATGTTGATGGTTTGGAGGAAGTAACTAATGAAAATAACTCAGGCAGAACAATCGGAGAGAAAGAGTCTAACCAAATACCGGCATCACTGAAAGCAGCCAAAGATAACGATACATCTTTGGGATGGTTATGAGTATTTTTTTCTCTAATAGTCAAAATTTTGTTAGCAAAGAAAGTCATGAAGTCATCACTAGTTAAAGTTAATGGAATACTCAGCTCAATAGAGCTCTGACTCTTTGTCAGCCTGGCTACAGTGCTGAAAAGAAACCTGGGGTTGTTCTTATTTTCTTCTATTAGTGATGAGTAGAAAGATGTCCTAGCTTCACGGAGGGCTTTCTTATAGAGCAACAAACTCTTTTTCCAGGCTAAGTGAAGATCTTCTAAATTAGTGAGACGCCATTTCCTCTCCAACTTACGGGTTATCTGCTTTAAGCTACGAGTTTGTGAGTTATACCACGGAGTCAGACACTTCTGATTTAAAGCTCTCTTTTTCAGAGGAGCTACAGCATCCAAAGTTGTCTTCAATGAGGATGTAAAACTATTGACGAGATACTCTAGCTCCCTTACAGAGTTTAGGTAGCTACTCTGCTCTGTGTTGGTATATGACATTAGAGAACATAAAGAAGGAATCATATCCTTAAACCTAGTTACAGCGCTTTCTGAAAGACTTCTAGTGTAATGAAACTTATTCCCCACTGCAGGGTAGTCCATCAGGGTAAATGTAAATGTTATTAAAAAATGATCAGACAGAAGGGAGTTTTCAGGGAATACTGTTAAGTCTTCTATTTCCATACCATAAGTCAGAACAAGATCTAAAATATGATTAAAGTGGTGGGTGGACTCATTTACTTTTTGAGCAAAGCCGATAATGACTTTTGGAAATGATGGAGCGGGACTTACTAAATTTTAAATATTGGTTTGATTCTAATAAATTGTCACTTCATTTTGGTAAGACTAAGTGTATTATATTTGGAAATAAACCCAGGAATTTAAACAGAAACTTATCATTGAACAATGTTGAAATTAAAATTGTATATAGAACTAAATTTCTTGGCATTTTTCAAGTTATTTCAGTTTTGTACAAAGCACATTATTTTCTCCCCCAACATTTGTTGGTCATGCTGTATCATTCATTACTTGTTCCATATATGACCTATTGTATTGAGGTTTGGGGAAACACGTATAGAACAAAAACAAATTCAGTTTTTCTGTTACAGAATAAATCTATAAGAGTTATAAGTAAAAAAAAAAAAACATGTTACGAACCAACAAACCAATTGTTGGCTTTTCTGTGTATTTTGAAATTTGGTGGATTATTTTATGTTACAGATCATGTACAAAGTTAAAAATAATCTTTGTCTCTACACGTTCAGGAGTTGTTTAAAATGAGGGAGTCCAGTTATCATTTGTGAGGAACATTGACATTTGAAAGAAGAAAGATTCAAACTACTGTTAAAGTCATTGTGTTTCTGTAAGGGGTGTTAGAATCTGGAATAAATGTTCTGATAGTATTAAATCATCTGGTACATTGGAAGGTGTCAAAAGACTTTATGAAAACATAATTTCTTACTATAGTATGTTATATTAGGTGAACTGTTTTTGTGGTTCTTTTTTGTTGGTTGTTGTGGTTCTACCTTGTTCTGAGTGCATTTAAATGTGTATCATAACTGGTGTGTGTGTGTGGGGGGGGGGGGGGGGGGGGGTATAAGCTTTTGCTTCAGCTTTTTCAGCTGCACCCATTTGGGAAATCATTTGAGTTATTGTATTTTCTTCTGTTTTTTTTTTCTATTTTTGTTAGTAAGAGATTCTTATGTTGGTATTTTGTTTATGTGCATGCTGAATAAAACTTATTCATTCATTCATTTATTCATGTCCGTTGGCGATGTCAACCAATGTAGCAGCATGAAACTTGAATTCTGGAGATGTGGCCACAGTGATAATTTAACTCTCATATCTATAAATAATTATTTTTACTTTTGAGTTGCATCATCTGTGATATTTTGCAGAATTGTAGAAAACCATCTGCAGCCCAGTATTTATTTTTTTATAATAAAGTTCTTATTAACTGTAAATCATCAAGCCTCACATTTCAATCAATCAATCAATTTTTTTTTATATAGCGCCAAATCACAACAAACAGTTGCCCAAAGGCGCTTTATATTGTAAGGCAAGGCCATACAATAATGATGTAAAACCCCAACGGTTGATCACAATATGTGACGTGTCATTGCCTTTTCTCAAGTATACATCCACAGATATATTGGTATTGTAATATTTGTTGGTTTGTTTCATTATGACACAGGCCTGGTGACCTCACTGTCTGAGGGCTGGTACAGCCTCCTCCTGGATCTGCAGAATCGTCTCAACAAAGTCATCAAGAGCGTGGGCAAGATTGAGCACAGCTTATATCCTTGTTATTTTGTCTCAAAGGTTGTGCACAGAGATGTCCGGTGTTGCAGACTGAACGGTCCGCCTAAAAATCTGTCCCCCGATGACACAGTTCACTGATTATCACCTCGTTTCTGCTTCAAACTGCCTCCAGCCATCATCTGTCTCAGCCACAGATATCTGAAGCTTTTCTACAAACAATCATTTCCACATAAATTCAGCATTATGTCATCATAAGACCGAGGAAGTGATCAGAGCGCCGCGGCTAAACGAGCTGCTAGCTGATGCGTTCACTGTATGTCAGTCATTTCAAAGGGTCACGAAATTCTGCTTCAAACTGACTTTAGAGTGATTTAAGGGGTTTTACCTTCATCATCTGATGGTTTATAATCATATTAATCCATTTGATTGCTTTGGGTGAAGAGACCGTCTCAGACAAGCTGCTGTGGTCGGAAATGACGCATGCGCAGATGCAAAAGGCAGACTGATTTTTAGGGGCGGACCGTTCAGTCTGCGACACCGAGATTAATTTGTTTACCAGAAAGTACAAGAGAGGAAAGTCGCAGAGTAAAAAACAGACTGCAGTAACACGTAGAGTTAACTCGGCTTCAGGAGTGTGTGATGTTAGTAAGCGAACAGGTTTGTCTGTCGTTTGTCAGTTCTGTATTGCGCCGTCATATCATTTATGAAGAGAGCAGAGAGTTTAATCGCTCTGTACCATTGTTCCTCAACTCCACTGCACCTGGAGGTCCTTCCACACCGAGCGCAAGACGGAACAAGCCACTGGATTTATCGACGGCGACCTGATCGAGAGTTTCCTGGACCTTGGTCGAGCCAAGATGCAGGAAGTAGTCAGCACCCTCCAGGTAGGCGCTCATGTCTGTCTGAAACCTACAGATTTTATATCAAAGATATTTGAATTGGATGAAATGTGATTGTCACCGTTGTGTGTCTGCTCACTGTCTTCCATTAAGGTTTATACTGACACTTTGGAACTGAGTGGTTCACATACTTCATGCTGCAGATATTAATTTCTTTATCTGCTGTTGTATTTTATTTTTTCTGTGACTGAGTGATGTCACCAGTAGGCTGGTAAAGGTCCAGATCTTAACTTCTATGTAACACTGTGAGAAGGTTCCTAATTGTACACTATATAAATAGTTGAATTAATAATGAATTTTCATTTGTTTGGGGTCATCTTCTGTGTGAGGACCAAAGGTCAGTCAAAACAGTTCTCTGAGGCAAAACCTTTGCCTTGATTGCTGTAAAACCCCCATAAATAAAAGTTTGGCAGCATATTTATGAATCGTAGTGTCCATCTCCCAGGAGATGTTTAAGTGCATCTCCTCCTGAACTGGTTGATGGATTCCAGTGAAGCCTCATACAGTGGTGACACACCGTGTGATGGGATCTTAATCAGACGTTGTTATTACTAAAATGATTTGTTTCCATCAAGGCAGTAAAGAATTTCTTTCACTGTACCTTTGAGTATGCATTAGTGTGTTCTCAGGTTTTCTGCTGATTTTGGTTGCACCATAAATTCAGGTGGTGCCACTGACCGGTGACCCATCAGAACAGAAGCAAAGGGTGGAGATCAGTTAGAAGCAGCAAAACACAGTTCGTAATGCAGAAATTATTCATTTAATAACTGCACAGGGTTTGGAAAAAGTTTGCTTTTCTGTTGATCTAGTCAGTTTAATTCAGTTCTGTTTATTTGTATCGAGCCAAATCACACCAGAGGTTGTCTCATGGCACTTCACAAGAAGAACAGGGTCCATCAAGTGGACCCACTTGGTTGGGCAACCAGCCACTCGGGCAACCACAACAATGTATAACATCAACTAACAGCAATCCATTGTACAAGAGATTTATTACAACAAACAATGAAATCCAGTGAAATAAATTTTGAACAATTAAAACAAGAGATAAAAGTGCAAATCAATATCACAGAGACAGACATAAGAATAGATCAGTCTTCAGTCGAGATTTAATGTGTCCTCAGAATCAGACTGATGATCTGAGGGGAAACGTGACGTGTTGTTTTTCATAATTTAGTGATTTATGTCGTACGTTTTTGTTAAGTCCTTCTCTAGTGGTCATAATGAATAAAGCTGAGAGCAGGTGCACTGCTGCCCCGTGCTGTGGGCTGGATTTATCAGACGTGATGTCTGAGGCGCCGCGTGTGCTGTGGGCTGGATTTATCAGACGTGATGTCTGAGGCGCCGCGTGTGCTGTGGGCTGGATTTATCAGACGTGATGTCTGAGGCGCCGCACGTGACGAGTCATGTGCACAGACAGCCAGCTGCTCCTTCCTGGTAGAGCATTCACACGCACAGCTGTCACTAATTGTAATGGATACATTTTGGGACTTAAATTTGATGGCCTTTTATGTGCAAGCAGACGGGATCTGCACTGGCTGATGTCAGTGCATTAGCGTGTCGTAGGTGCTGTGTGTGTTAAAGGTCTTAAACGTCATGAAATAACATGAAAAATGTATCATCTGTGAGGAAAATCTTTTTTTTTCTTCTTCATTTTAGCTTCAAAGTAGTCACACTTGACTGTTTTGTTAATTATAAACTTAGTATTATTAATGTTCATCAGACTGCATCTCTCACTCACTGCAGCTATGTCCCTCACACACACACCCCAAAGCTGTGAGGTTTCTTTAATCGGTCAGTTCTCTTTGCGTCGTCACAGTGCGACCGTGTGGTCTGTGCACCTTCACCAGCACAGCGCTGCGCCTGTGGTTATATAGTCAGGATGTTGCTGGAGCATTTGACATGACAGCTGTGTTGTTGCGATCTCAGAAATATTGTGAACAGGTTCAGCTGCATACATGTGCTCAGTCTGTACACGTGCTCAGCATCAGTCCAGAGAGACGAGTGAGAATAAATGCCATCACAACACTCAAGTTCAGACAACTTTATTGATCCCTAAAAGGGCATTTCATCTTCACACCCAATTACCTCAGACAAAATACAGCAATTAATCCACAATTATTACTAGTTGAACGTAATAATGGCACACATCAGAATTAAAACAACACATATGCGTTTGATATTGTTTATGTGCGCTAAACTTTGAAGCAGTCCGTCATCCGTATTGATGCAAAATTAGTGTAGGCTGCAGCAGGGTCTGTCCCGCGCAGCTGAGCTTGGGGGGGCTGCAGCCTGTGCCGCACGGCCTCCCGGAGTGGCAGAGCATCATGTGTGCAGTCTCTGTCCGTGTGTGCATAAAGTCTGGAGTTGCCTTGACAACATCAGGCTGTAAGAGAGGGCAGATAAAAGGGGAGCCGAATGCTTCACCAAGGCCATTCAAATCCCTCTGGAGGAAAACAAGCGAGGCGTTTTGACCTTCAGTAGCTGATAAGGCTGCCATGTTTTGAGTTAGGCCGAAAGACACAGAAATTCTATTTGCGGCTCCTCTGACCTTTGGAATCCAATTTATGAATATTCCCTGGTCTTCAACATCTTCCTTTGCAAGGCAGATAGTTGCTCTGAGATGTTTTCCAACTTGTGTTTGAGTTCAAAAGTTAACGCACTCTGAGATTGTACCGCCTTGCCCACCTCATTAATCATGACGGGCAGATGTGGGGTCATGATTCTGGTATCAGCCATCTTGCCAATTTTCCAGTAGGTCAGGGCAGCGCATAACCCAATCAGCATCAGCCCTCCTACCATACAAGCAAATAAGAATAAATCTTTGACATCTTCCACGGAGAGTGGTGCCAAGCATGCAGCACGCCACTTCTTCCGGGCATCGAGAACATAGCCTGCAGGATAGGTTCCATCTGGGCACGCAGGGTCCCCAGCCCTGATTTCCTTGTTGAAAAAAAATGGTGCCAATCGTGTTGAGAGACCAGCTGATCACTCTATGGTTATTCTAAATATAGCTTGAAGAATTCACAGTCTGTTGAAGTTTGGACTTTTGAAGGTTGGGGCAGAGATAGGAAAACACAGAGGAGAGGAGGAGATGCTACTGCCCTCGCCAAAGTCCCAAGCCAAATCCCCACTCGGGTGGTGGTGTTGACCGGAAGTCTGTCAGTGCTGCAAGCAGTGCCACCAGAGCAACCTGCCACAGCTGCAGAAGGTTCTGCACAGCATCCAGTGCCTGAGACCACTGTGAGAGTGGATCCCCTCACACTGTGGTGTGGAAAGAAATCAACAGACGGAAACAATGGCAAAGTTTATTTTGAAGCACGAAGAATAGGGAAATCCAGTCTGACTCACAGAGACAAAGACCATCAAATCTGAGTCCATCAGCAATACCATTACCACCAGCTAACAAGACCTGGAATAATAGACAATCTTCTGACTGAGGACTAGGCACAGAACCAGTAATGCACCAGACTGCAGGAATTTCCAGTTATTGAGGGAAGAAATCTGGTACAGATGAATGCTGCTCTAGGTGAAGCTATTTGGGCCTTTGGATTCCATGCGGAAGACCACCAGCTTGATCTCAAGAGCTGATCTTCAAGTATGAAGACAACTTCAGTTTAACTGATTGACCCTAATGCAGTGAACCTCAACAAAAGGGAAGAAAGAAAACAGTTTTACTGTCACAAGAAATGCAAATCAATACAGTTAGCTGACATTTAGCAGCAGACACACAGGTTTGGTCACAAACAGAAAGCTGGTCAGGCACCCAGGGGGTCAGTCCAGCTGGCAACAGTTTAAGTTCAGTTCCATGACATTTTCATACCAAGTCATCACAGATCAGTAACAATTCAAAATACTTGAAATCAGTGTGACACGGATGCTAGAGAGCAGGAAGAACCCAAAGCAATCTGGCAGTGAGGGAATTCTTTGAAGACAATGTGGCAGTAAACAATCAAACCACCTGGAAGTGTGTCTGTGTGTGTTTTCATGGTGGAACTGAAGGACGGCTATTTATTTTTTTCCTTCTTCTTTTTTACATAATTTAAAGTTTGTTTTACAGTGGTTTTCTTCTGTGTTTATGTTTTGGTGAATTGTCTCAAACTTTTTTTTTTTCTTTGTGCTTTTCTCTTCTTGTTTGACTGAAACCTGACACACAGACAGACACACTTTGCCAGTAAACAGTATCACTGGACACAGGTTTAGGAATCTTTGACTTCATTGCTTAGCAACTGTAATCCACTTTGACATTATTGCAGTGCTGTTTGTGTATGAGGTCGGTATGTTGTGTGCACAGTCTGTGTTGTGCAGTTGAAATAAGTTCTTGTTGAAGGTGAAGGATTCGTCACCGTGAGATTTGCCCGTGTGATGTACTCAGCGTTCTCAGAATGACTCAGTGTTTGTCCTCTTTAAATGCCTTGCAGTGAAACCATGCTGCTGTGCTGCAAGAATCCAGAGTTTTCTTCTGCAGGAAACATGCACTTACGATTTAATACTTTTTTAGGTTGCAGGGTAATATATATATATATATATATATATATATATATATATATATATATATTTTTTTTTTTTTTTTTTTTTTTTTTTTTTGTATTTTGATATCCAGCAATTTAAAAAAGTCATTATTCATTGGATTGGGTGTATCTGCAGTGATGTCTATGAAAACACTGTAAAAGGTGGGAAAGAGTTGGTAATTAGGTATTTTTGAAGCAGATGGAACAAAGTCCAGATTCTAAACAGCAGGACTAATGAGTAAAGCCTGTACCTTTACCAAAGACCTCCTGACACTCTGAAGTCATGTTGTGCTGCGACCCCACATGCAGAGAAGTGAAAATGTCTGTCACGACTTTGTTTGTTACTCTAGCGCCAAATCACAACAAACAGTTGCCCCAAGGCGCTTTATATTGTAAGGCAAGGCCATACAATAATTACAGAAAAACCCCAACGGTCAAAACGACCCCCTGTGAGCAAGGACTTGGCGACAGTGGGAAGGAAAAACTCCCTTTTAACAGGAAGAAACCTCCAGCAGAACCAGGCCCAGGGAGGGGCAGTCTTCTGCTGGGACTGGTTGGGGCTGAGGGAGAGAACCAGGAAAAAGACATGCTGTGGAGGGGAGCAGAGATCAATCACTAATGATTAAATGCAGAGTGGTGCATACAGAGCAAAAAGAGAAAGAAACAGTCAGTGCATCATGGGAACCCCCCAGCAGTCTACGTCTATAGCAGCATAACTAAGGGATGGTTCAGGGTCACCTGATCCAGCCCTAACTATAAGCTTTAGCAAAAAGGAAAGTTTTAAGCCTAATCTTAAAAGTAGAGAGGGTGTCTGTCTCCCTGATCTGAATTGGGAGCTGGTTCCACAGGAGAGGAGCCTGAAAGCTGAAGGCTCTGCCTCCCATTCTACTCTTACAAACCCTAGGAACTACAAGTAAGCCTGCAGTCTGAGAGCGAAGCGCTCTATTGGGGTGATATGGTACTATGAGGTCCCTAAGAAGATGGGACCTGATTATTCAAAACCTTATAAGTAAGAAGAAGAATTTTAAATTCTATTCTAGAATTAACAGGAAGCCAATGAAGAGAGGCCAATATGGGTGAAATATGCTCTCTCCTTCTAGTCCCTGTCAGCACTCTAGCTGCAGCATTTTGAATTAACTGAAGGCTTTTCAGGGAACTTTTAGGACAACCTGATAATAATGAATTACAATAGTCCAGCCTAGAGGAAATAAATGCATGAATTAGTTTTTCAGCATCACTCTGAGACAAGACCTTTCTAATTTTAGAGATATTGCACAAATGCAAAAAAGCAGTCCTACATATTTGTTTAATATGCGCATTGAATGACATATCCTGATCAAAAATGACTCCAAGATTTCTCACAGTATTACTAGAGGTCAGGGTAATGCCATCCAGAGTAAGGATCTGGTTAGACACCATGTTTCTAAGATTTGTGGGGCCAAGTACAATAACTTCAGTTTTATCTGAGTTTAAAAGCAGGAAATTAGAGGTCATCCATGTCTTTATGTCTGTAAGACAATCCTGTAGTTTAGCTAATTGGTGTGTGTCCTCTGGCTTCATGGATAGATAAAGCTGGGTATCATCTGCGTAACAATGAAAATTGAAGCAATGCTGTCTAATAATACTGCCCAAGGGAAGCATGTATAAAGTGAATATAATTGGTCCTAGCACAGAACCTTGTGGAACTCCATAATTAACCTTAGTCTGTGAAGAAGACTCCCCATTTACATGAACAAATTGTAATCTATTAGATAAATATGATTCAAACCATCGCAGCACAGTGCCTTTAATACCTATGGCATGCTCTAATCTCTGTAATAAAATTTTATGGTCAACAGTATCAAAAGCAGCACTGAGGTCTAACAGAACAAGCACAGAGATGAGTCCACTGTCCGAAGCCATAAGAAGATCATTTGTAACCTTCACTAATGCTGTTTCTGTACAATGATGAATTCTAAAAACCTGACTGAAACTCTTCAAATAGACCATTCCTCTGCAGATGATCAGTTAGCTGTTTTACAACTACCCTCTCAAGAATTTTTGAGAGAAAAGGAAGGTTGGAGATTGGCCTATAATTAGCTAAGATAGCTGGGTCAAGTGATGGCTTTTTAAGTAATGGTTTAATTACTGCCACCTTAAAAGCCTGTGGTACATAGCCAACTAATAAAGATAGATTGATCATATTTAAGATTGAAGCATTAAATAATGGTAGGGCTTCCTTGAGCAGCCTGGTAGGAATGGGGTCTAATAAACATGTTGATGGTTTGGAGGAAGTAACTAATGAAAATAACTCAGACAGAACAATCAGAGAGAAAGAGTCTAACTAAATACCGGCATCACTGAAAGCAGCCAAAGATAATGATACGTCTTTGGGATGGTTATGAGTAATTCTTCTAAATTAGTGAGACGCCATTTCCTCTCCAACTTATGGGTTATCTGCTTTAAGCTGGGAGTTTGTGAGTTATACCACGGAGTCAGGCACTTCTGATTTAAAGCTCTCTTTTTCAGAGGAGCTACAGCATCCAAAGTTGTCCTCAGTGAGGATATAAAACTATTGACGAGATAATCTGTCTCACTCACAGAGTTATTAGAACCTTTTCAACAGTGTGAAATAGGTTAAAGGATAATTCAGGTTTATTTATGGAGCTAAAAGTTACAAAATGTTTTAGTGGCTGTTTGTTAACAAAGGAACATGCTTTGGGAAAGGACACAGCTTACTAGAGGAAAAAATAATTGTGCAGATGTTTGAAAATGATCTCAGCATGTTTGTCAGCAGGCGAGTCTTCTGTTTCATGAATCCAGCGTGAAGCTGAACGCCACTGAGACCGGAGTCATCATCCCCCAGTCGTATGATAAATGTTAGGCATAAGAATAGTAAATGGTGCAAAATAGCTTATCTCCTGCCGGCTGTCAGGCCAGAAGAGGCACGTACAGTTACACTCAGTGTGGACATCCAGAACTCTGTCTTATGTCCATGATAACTGGAACGAAATCATTACAGTTTTACCGACTTTGAACGAGACTTCCAACGTAAATCTTAATGTGAGCATCATTAGCGTTTACCAGGACCCTTCAAGGACTAATTCAGCCCGGCAGCTCTGTCTTCTTCATAACCCGACCACAAAACACACATCAGTGTTTGATCTGCATGAATTACACTACAACCCCAATTCCAATGAAGTTGGGACAGAATACGATTTTCAAATCCTCTTGAACCTATATTCAATTGAATACACCACAAAGACAAGATTTTTAATGTTCAAACTGATAAAATGTGTTGCTTTTGTGCAAATATTTGCTCATTTTGAAATGGATGCCTGCAACACGTTTCAAAAAGCTGGGACAGTGGTATGTTTCCCACTGTGTTACATCACCTTTCCTTCTAACAACAAGCTTTGTAGGTGGAATTCTTTCCCATTCTTGCTTGATGTACTACTTCAGTTGTTCAACAGTTCGGGGTCTCCGCTGTCATATTTTGCGCTTCATAATGAGCCACACATTTTCAATGGGCAACAGGTCTGGACTGCAGGCAGGTCAGTCTAGTACCTGCACTCTTTTACTATGAAGCCACGCTGTTGTAACACGTGCAGAATGTGGCTTGGCATTGTCTTGCTGAAATAAGCAGGGACGTCCCTGAAAAAGACATTGTTTGGATGGCAGCATGTGTTGCTCCAAAACCTGGATGTACCTTTCAGCATTGATGGTGCCATCACAGATGTGTAAGTTGCCCATGCCATGGGCACTAACACACCCCCATACCATCACAGATGTTGGCTTTTGAACTTTGTGCTGGTAACAATCTGGATGGTCTTTTTCCTCTTTTGTCCAGAGGACACAATGTCCATGATTTCCAAAAACAATTGGACAATTTGAAATGTGGACTCATCAGACCACAGCACACTTTTCCACTTTGTGTCTGTCCATTTCAAATGAGCTCAGGCCCAGAGAAGGCGGCGGCGTTTCTGGATGTTGTTGATGTTTGGCTTTCGCTTTACATGGTAGAGTTTTAACTTGCACTTGTAGATGTAGCGACGAACTGTGTTAACTGACAATGGTTTACTGAAGTGTTCCTGAGCCCACGTGGTAAGATCATTTACACAATGATGTTGGTTTTTAATGCAGTGCCCCCTGAGGGATCAAAGGTCACGAGCATTCAGTGTTGGTTTTCAGCCTTCCCACTTCCGTTTAGAAAGTTCCCCACATTCTCTGAATCTTCTGATTATATTATGAACTGTAGATGATGGAATCCTTAAATTCCTTGCAATTGAACGTTGAAACATTGTTCTTAAACTGTTGGACTATTTTTTCATGTAGTTGTTCACAAATTGGTGATCCTCACCCCATCTTTGCTTCTGAACGGCTGAGACTTTTCGGGATGCTCCTTTTATACCCAATCATGACACACACAATTGGTGTCCTCAGTTTCTAAACGCTTATTGAGTGTTGTTAGAAGGAAAGGTGATGTAACACAGTGGTAAACATACCACTGTCCCAGCTTTTTTGAAACCTGTTGCAGGCATCCATTTCAAAATGAGCAAATATTTGCACAAAAACAATAAAGTTTATCAGTTTGAACATTACATATCTTGTCTTTGTGGTGTATTCAATTGAATATAGGTTGAAGAGGATTTGCAAATCACCCAACTTCATTGGAATTGGGGTTGTACAAACCTTTCAACTTTCAGTGTTGAAAGCAGAACTGGTAGCATTCTATGCTCAAATGGAAGCATGCTTACATTTCCAAACATAGCAGCAAAAGACGTGTGGAACATTTGCTACGTTTCCTCCCAAAGTGAACAAGCCAACATGAAGCCACTTGAATGTCATGATATAAATGACCAGCAGGGGGTGTTCAGGCATGAGTGTGACCTTATTGTTGTAAGTTTGAAGCTAAATACTGGTATGTTTCATCGCTATGTGGAGGATGTTACTTTTTTCTTCCATATTTTCATTTTGAGCATTATTATACACTGATTGGGTTGCACGGTGGCTTAGTGGGTAGCACTGTTACCTCACAACAAGAAGGTTGTGGGTTTGCTTCTCACCTGTGGCCTTTCTGTGTGGACTTTGCATGTTCTCCCTGTGTTTGCGGCTTCCTCCCACATCCAAAAACATATGTTTGATGAATTGGAAACTTTAAATTGACCGTAGGTGTGCGTGCGTGCGTGTGTGTCCGTCTGTCTATATGTGACAATGAAAATAATGTATGATAAAGTGATCTACAGTTTATCATACAGTACACTACGATTGTGAGATTTTGGTTAACCCATTTCTCGCTCCAAAACAGTTCATTCATATGAATAAAGGCGTATTTTCAACAAAGGTTCAAAGAAGAAAATCTAAAAATGTTTTTCTTTTTTCAGTTTTACATACAAATTATTTCTCGAGACAGTGTTCCCAACAAATTCATAACATATTCTGAAAGCTAAGATTGTTCCGAACATTTTGATATGCAACCAACCTTTGGGACCTGCAGAGTGACAGACAACAGTGTACTAAAAAAAAATGAAATGACATATTTTGGACATTTATTTTTCACATATCTCCAATTTTCTTCATATATTTCTCCATCATTGAACACGTGAGCATTGAAGTCCCCCAGTAAAACTAAGGAGTCCGAGCAGGAACCTTTTCCAGGATCCTTTGAAGAGTCTGCAAGAAAGCTGCTTGGTGCATATGCAGAAACAACAGTCAGATTCCTCTCTGCAACACAAAGTTGCTTTGAGGCAGCTGGAAAAACTTCAAAATGACGGCATTCAGCCGAGGACTTGGCTATATCCCCACATATGTCCAGCACCTCTCACCCTGGGCAACTCCACAGGAGGAGACCCCCATATTAATTTTGGGTTTCAGCTTTTTTCATTTTTTCACCACTTTCATCCCTGCTCCCAAAGAGAATCACAACATCTTCAGCTCCGCCTCCTATCGTTTTGTTAGTGCCACTGTCTCTAAGCTGTACAACATAGCTGGTCTTACTACTGTCTTGTAAACTTTAAACTCACCTACTTTCTCCACTTCTACTCCTTGTAACTGCACTATTCCACTGGGCTCCCTCTCATTCAGACACATGGACTCAGTCTTGCTCCTGTTGACTTTCATTCCCCTTCTCTCCAGAGCATATCTCCACCTCTCCAGACTAGATTCAACTTGCTCTCTACTCTCACTACAGATCACAATGTCATCTGCAAACATCATAGTCCATGGGGATTCCTGTCTGATCTCATCTGTCAACCTGTCCATCACCACTGCAAACAAGAAAGGACTCAGAGCTGATCCTTGGTGTAATCCCACCTCCACCTTGAATGAGTCTGTCATTCCGACTGCGCATCTCACCGCTGTCACACTATTCTTGTACATGTCCTGCACTACCCTAACATACTTCTCTGCCACTCCAGACTTCCTTGTACAATACCACAACTCTTCTCTTGGCACCCTGTCATAAGCTTTTTCTAAGTCCACAAACACACAATGTAACTCTTTCTGTCCTTCTCTGTACTTCTCCAACAGTATTCTCAGAGCAAACATTGCATCTGTAGTGCTCTTTCTCAGCATGAAACCATACTGCTGCTCACAGATCTTTACCTGTTTTCTAAGCCTAGCTTCTACTACTCTTTCCCTTAACTTCATGCTGTGGCTGATCAACTTTATGCCTCTGTAGTTCCTGCAGCTCTGCACATCACCCTTGTTCTTGAAAATAGGAACCAGCACACTTCATCTCCACTCCTCAGGCATCCTCTCACTTTCCAAGATTTTATTATCCCATCCTATGCTGTCTGGCTACACTCTCTTGCCACCACCTTACAGTCTCCAATTTCTTTTAGCTGGCATTTCCAACACAGACTGTAGTCAACTTGTGTGCACCTTCCTCCACTCTTATGACATCTTTTGTATAATGGATTTCGGTTTTAATGAACAAAATTTGCTGGTCCACCTGAATCCATTATATGTTGTTTTTCTTGTAATAAAACTGTTTGTGAAGCGCCTTTCAAACATGAATACAGCCCAAAGTCCTTTACAGAAAGAAAACAGCATAAAACATGAATAAAGAGATAAATCATGTTTAAAAAAAGATTTAAAAAAATACACATTTAAAAAGAGAGAAATCACAATACAGTAAATAAAAACAGAAACACTTACAATGTCACAATACAGTATCTCATGAAACAGCTTAAAATGAAACCTGTCAACAAGTGAACATTACATCTTATTCTAACAAAAGTCTACAAGAACAAAAAGCCTCGTCTGCAGTTTGTGTCTGTGGCCAGATTCAGGAAAACTGACTCAGAATCTGTCTGCTGGACAATCAGAGTGCACGTTTATTGTTAAAACTTCATCTGCAACTTGGTAGTAATTATTTGTCAAGTTGAAGTTATATGTGTGTGTGTGTGTGGGGGGGGGGGCTGCACAACCCACACTGATGAACAGTTAAACACTCAGATTTAACAAGCTGGTGTTCATTCGATGTATCCTTCCACCGCCTCTTCTGGAGACAGCCTGAATAAGTTCTGGGGAAAACTGTTTTGAAAACACAACTGCAGTGTGTCAGAACAGCAAAGAATGCTGGGAAAATGTTCGTGAAACACGCCCCCTCCCCTTCACGTGCATGTGTGGGTGTTAATTAAATGTGACGTAGCTGACGTGGCTCACGCTGTGGTGTTCTGTTTCAGATCGACGACGGCAGCGGCATGAAGCGTGAAGCCACAGTGGACGAGGTCATTAAGATCGTGGAGGAGCTGACCAGGATCCACTAGCTCCGCCCCCACACCTGGAACCTGACTGAGCGAGAGGAGTGTTGGAAGAGAGTGGATTTGTAAATGACCGTACACGAGTGTGTGCGTGTCCGTCATTCACACGTGAGGCGTGCTGCCGGCGCGTCGCGTTCTTCATTTAGACAGCAGTCTGTAGGCGACGCGGCATTGCGTCGGACAGCAAACAGACCAAAGTAACCATGTTGGTCGTGTGTGTGCGCGTGTGCGTGTGTGGGGACACTTGGCTCACCAAGACATTTCTCTATTGTTTTTAAGGGACAGTCAGTCCAGGGATCCATCTGTACGAGGAAGAATCAGGACTTTCGGCTGTTGTGTCTTTGTGATGTTTCCTGTTGATTTGAACAACTTTAGTTTTCTTGCTGTGGACGTCTGAGCGTCGACTGTCTTGCTGCCCGTCCCCGTCCTCATCGTGGAGATTTTTGCTCTGATTGCTTACATTTAAATTATTATTGGGCTCTAATGCAGCGTCCTGCTGGTGCAGCTCTTCTCTCAGCCAAAACTAAAGCCTGTGATTCTGACAGACTGTTTAGTTCACATTCTGTTTTCTTTGTCTGACCACATACAGTGACAGAAATAGATATATTGAGTTTGTCTAATAAAATATAAAAAAAAGGTTCATTGAGTTTGACTTGAACTTTGTTTTGCCCCTCTTTGCGTTTTGCCCCTCTTTGCGTTTTGCACCTCTTTGCGTTTTGCCCCTCTTTGCGTTTTGCCCCTCTTTGCGTTTTGCACCTCTTTGCGTTTTGGTCTTTCACTCTCCGCTGCACTGAGGTCGGCTCCGTGTGCGGCGCCCCCTTGTGTTGACTCCACACACATCATTGAGTTTTGTTGTCTGTCGGGAAACACGGTAGAAACAGAAAGTTCAGACTCTGACAGTGACGGCTCAGACGAGCTGTGTTAATTACCGTCTGCTTCTGACACAAATTGGATGCTGACTGACACTTGAAGTCTGCCAGTTCTCCTGCAGTCCCACTGTTCAGGACTTTGTTTGGCTCTGGATCCACATGGGATTGGTTCCATCTTCAGTTCTTCATACAGAAATCTGTTTTCATAGAGAAAACCGAGGACACACAAACAAAACAGCCAATACAGAGATTGATGTCACTGCCAGAATCAATGAATAATTCATTTTTCTGAAAAGTTCAGAAACTATCTTCATGCATAGTTCAGTTTGAGTTCATCTGTTACTGACACTCTGGTGGATTTCATTACATCCACACCTCACAGGTTATATGATCCCCAGACTGTAGAGGGCAACCCATGAGAGTAGGACCGACTGGGACACCAGTCCATCACAGGTGACTTCTCCAGCCCGGGTTGGTACCTGTTTACAGCTGGGTGAACCGTCCCAGTGCACGTCAGGCAGCCTTCAGGGTGGAGGTCTCGGTCATTTTGACACCAAGTCTCCTTGTCTGCAGAGGAGATTCAGAATTCCTGCTCATGCTGCTGCATGTCTGTGTCCTTCTTCATCTGCAGTGTTTCCGGCCCTGGCTGGGGAAGTAACCCGTGATGGACTGGAATCGTGTCCAGGGGAAGCCGTAGACTCTCACGAGCTTCATATATCAATATCTGACGGTCGTCACCAGCAGCAGGATGCAGGTGTTTGTCTGTCACCAGCAGTGCTGCAAAAGTAACATAGTTACACACCTTTAACCCCAAATTTAGTGGTGTTTTGTTTTTATGAAAAATCGCTTAACGCTATTAATTGTGTGAAATTTCATGACATTTGAAAAATATGAACCCCTGCCATCCGGCTCCTGTGTTTTGTGACGTGCGAGTGACATTTTGAGTTCTGGACTGGATATGTTAGTGGCATATTAGTGGCAGATTTTGCTCCATCTGCCTCAGGTGGCATTTTTGAGGCATTTCAGCGTCCACATGGACTTCTTGATCAGGGACCCTCAGAGTGGGAGGATGACCCGTCACTCCAGTCCTCACAGCAGGTCCTGGATCATGTTGCTGCTGTCGGTGATTTTGCTGGTGCACAGTGACATGTGATACTTTATTATCTCTCCTATATGGTTAGTTAAAGGAGAAATTCAATTCACTTTCAATTTATTTTCATTTATATAGCACCAAACCACAACAGAGTTGTCTCAAGGTGATTCACACAAATAAGGTGTAACCTTACAAACCCCAGAAAGGATTGTTGTTTCCACTTGTATTTCATGTGTCAACAGGTTCATTACTATTGCTGTTTGTTCTTACACCCCGTGTGTGGCAGTGCTTCAAATAGTCGTAACAAAAAAGAAATTTTGCACAAAACATTTTCTCATCAAATTGAATCACATTTTATTTTTGGCGTCCTGTAGAGGAAAACCCTACCAGGGCTCGAAATACATTTTTTTAACCTACTTGCACTGGTGCTAGAATTAAAAAATGACTTGCACCAAAAAAAAGTTACTTGCACAACCAAAAGTCATTCTTATTAGTCCGTGAGCCAGTCATCAATTTTGACCTAATCGGTACCACTTAAGGTGACTAAACGACCCTTAGAATCCAGCCTCAGTGTATCGTGGCCTACACAAAAATGTATGATAACCATCCCAGCGTGGTAGCTGTAGCCAGCTAAGGGTCAATGAAGAATTACACAGAGGTCAAAATTTAAAAAATGCTCCAATCACATTGAAAACTAAATCACATTGTCTGATCATAACAATTCCTGAATGTTCTGGAGTTATGGGGTAAAAACAGGAAAAGTGGTGACAAAGGTCAGTTTGTACAGGGCTCAAAAGTTAAAGTTGCTCCAATTTCAGTAAAAAAAAAATTATGCAAATTGGTTGAAATAAAAGGATTAATAAATGGAATAGTTTTGGCTGTGTTGAATGTTTGGCCTCCAAAGTAAAGGTCAAACAAGGTCGACGTCCATTGAACTCTGACATGTGACATATGTTACCCTGTAACGTGATAACTAAGCATGACAGATGGTGCAAACTATTCCTTTTTAGAACCCTATTAACCCAAACAATAATTTGCATAATTTTTTTACTGAAATTGGACTAACTTTAATATTTGACCCCTGTACAAACAGAAACTGACTTTTGTCACCATTTTTGCTGTTTTTACTCCATAACTCCAAAATATTCTGTCATAGACGGTCCAAACTATACTTTTTTGCATTTGTTATGATCAGACAATGTGATATAGTTTTCAACGTGATTGGGCATTTTTACATTTTGACCCCTGTGTAATTCTTCGTTGACCCCTAGCTGGCTACAGCTACCACCCTGGAATGTCTATCATACATTTTTGTGTAGGCCATGATACACTGAGGCTGGATTCCAAGTGTCGTTTAGTCACCTTAAGTGGTACAGATAACCTGCTTGGCCCATGGACTATATATCAACCTCAAAACTCCTCCTCTGATGTGTCAGACTCTTCTTCTCTGGGGACAGTTTGAGGGGAGAGCAGCAGCAGCGGCAGCCAGTTTTGTGTTTGTTTTTTTTTTGTTTTGTTTTTTTTTTTTTTTTCACGTGCGCGCGTGAACAAATCGTCCCTGAATGTTATTTTATTTATTAAACTACACAGATGTATAATAAAACAAATGGTGACTGGTTTCTAACACAATTATGACAGAGTTTGAGGGGAGAGAGAGCGAGGAACCACAGCAGCAGCCACTTTTTTTTTTCTTTGTTTACATGTGCATGTGCGAACAGGACAGGAGGTCCTCAAACTGGAGCTCCTGCAGCTCCAGTTATTTGTAGGGCTGCCACAAACAACTCTTTTGATAGACTAGTCAACGATTATTTTTGCGATTAGTCAAGTACTCGGCTCATGCATAATCTCCTAAATTAAGGCCTGCAGCATTTTCTGAGAAACATCAGGGGATGAAAACATAAACATTTCCAAATCATTGACTATTTCAATCATTCAGAAATACAAACAGTGCTTCAGTTGTGCACTTTATAGTAAATCTGTGTCAGGTAGGCAGTTCTCAAAAACTAAATGTCCATGCTGGAAGGAGACAAGTGAGGGAAACCACCAAGACACAACTCTGGAAGAACTTTTGGCTTCTGTGAGTGGAGAAACTGGGAATAGTGCAACATTTTTGTTTTTAGTCTTCATTTTACACATAGTCCCAACTCTTTATGATTTGTGTTTTTTTCTGTTTAATTTCTGAAATTACAGAACTGCTTTAAAGAAAAGTGTGAACATTTTATTGTGTTTTAAAACTTTGTAGAACAAATGTAAAGACCAAACTCTTATAAAGAAGGAAAAAATACACAGACGTGCAGGAAAACTTTGATATAAACTGAAAAGAACAATGCAGGCTGATTTGACTCCCCATATTTTTTGTATAAATAAATCAGAATAAAATGAGAGGTAACTCACTTTGAAATGAATAAAACATGTAGCTGCAGCTTATAATGATTTTAAAAAATAACAAAAATCAGAAGCTTGTATTTTTATTCTGACTCCAGTTCATTTTAGTGTGATGAAGTCATTTTTTTTCTCATCAGTCACATTTTGTGCTTGAACACTACATTAATCTTACGATTGAACAAATAAATACCTTTGGAAAATAACAGCTGTTAAAGTTCAGAGTTCTCACCTGCTTTTTATGATCTGTTCCTCTGAACATCACTGCACAGCTTCTCCACAGCAGGGTTTTTTTTTTTTTTTTTAACCCGTGTGTGTAATTATTGCTCAGTTCATTTATATGTTCTCATTTTTTGAGGATGTTTGACCATTTACTTCATCTCATAAATTCAGTATACGACGCGCACATGGTGTGAACAGGATGGTGCCATCAGAAAAACACCGGTAGAGAAAGTTGAAAGAGAAGTACAGGCAGCTCCACGCTTTAGTTTTGTTGTGTGTGTGTGTTCTTTTTTTTAACATGTTCTCTCGGGTTAAAATCCTCTCTCTCCGCGCTAGCTGTCTCACGTGCACTGATGGTTCTCAACAGAACTTAATGTCTCATGACTCGTTGACTCCGCGCACGCACGCACACACACACACACACACACCGACAGCTCCGTCAGTAAACTGCACATTTTAGGCGGCTTTGAACAAGACAGCCACTGTTTTAATCGGCCGTCTTTCCCAAAATTTGAACATCCAAATGACAACAGGACGGCTTGCTGCCTAAAACTATGAATTGAGAGAAACACAAAGACTTAAATAAACGACTCGTCGACCACTAAATTAGTGGTTGATGGTTCCAATAGTCGATGTAGTCATGAAACTCCCTGAATTGGGAACGTCTCATGAGGCGCCTCTGGCGACGTTTGTCAACTTTCCACAACAAATGGAGCACAGCAACTCGTTCTGTGTGTGAGAGTCATAAAACGCAGGGAAGACAAAGACAACACACTGGAAATGTTTTTTTCCTTATTTATTCCTTTATTGGTTCATTCTACTGGTGCTTATAGTTAATAAAACTTGGATAAAGTTACTTGCACCAGTGCAAGTGCTGTATAAAATTACATGCACCGCTCGAATAATACGTGCACAAACCAGCACATGCACGTACTGTTTCAAGCCCTGCCTACGGACATTCATTATTTCAGTTCACCACAGACGACAACAAAAACAATCAAGTGCATCGAGTGGTGTAAATGGATCAGAGCTGGTCTGAGATCTGGTGACTTGCCTTTATTTTGATGCACTCACATTGAAATCACACTGAGGGGAGCGGCTGTGTGTGCACGTGCTTCAGTTGTGCACCTCAGGCTGAGGAGTGCATTGAGAGATCCACTGTGCGCCCTGTTGGTGAACAGATCAAAGCTCTGATTGAATCTGATCAGATTTGGACCAATAAAGGCTTTTTTTGTTTTTTTCCTTTTTCTATTTAGTGTGATGAAGTCATTTTTCTTTCCACGTTTAAAAAAAAAAAAAATCTACGTGGGGTTCTGAAAAATGATCTGATCCATGGGTTTTGTGATCCATAACACCCATAGGCCTGTGACGCGTTACAATTGCGAGAGTGATATTGTAATGTAACACATTACTTTTTTGAAGTAACTCACCCATCACTGGTCAGCAGGACGTCTGAATGTGTTTCACTTTAGTCTTGTGTTTGGGTCATAATTTCTACATGAAATTTATTTGTATGTACAGTTTCATTTGAAGGAAATCCACCACTTGCAAACGTGGCTGTATATGAATTCATGAGTTTTGACAAAGATTGTGTCAGTATGTTTGACAAAATGAGGCCATGATGCAGGTACAAGTTGAAATGTTATGGCGGGACACAAAGAACCAAAACAAAACTAATTTGACTCTTCTATTCTTATTATCGCCTGATATTATTCCTTCACTCCATTTACAACTTAGTTAATGAAAGATGAAGCGTCACCACGGTGGATTAGTGGTTAGCACTGATGCCTCACAGCAAGAAGGTCGTGGGATCACTTCCCGCCATTTCTGTGTTGAGTTCTGTGTTCCCCCATGTCTGTGTGGGTTTCCTCCATAGAGTTAGATACAGCAAAGCTAGAGAGCGGAGTCACGCCTGGCGGTGCACCATTAAGGAGCATGCGCTGCCATTACCAAAGAGGGCAAAAAGTCATGTCTGTCATGGGTTTTTATTTAAATTTCACTTCAGACAGGAGTCCCCATGGACTATGATGTTTGCAGATGACATTGTGATCTGTAGTGAGAGTAGAGAGCAAGTTGAGTCTAGTCTGGAGAAGTGGAGATATGCTTTGGAGAGAAGGGGAATGAAAGTCTGTAGAAGCAAGACTGAGTACATGTGTGTGAATGAGAGGGAGCCCAGTGGAATAGTGCAGTTACAAGGAGTAGAAGTGGTGAAAGTAGATGAGTTTAAATATTTGGGGTCAACTGTTCAAAGTAATGGAGAGTGTGGTAGAGAGGTGAAGAAGAGAGTGCAGGCAGGGTGGAGTGGGTGGAGAAAGGTGGCAGGAGGGATTTGTGACCGAAGAATATCAGCAAGAGTGAAGGGGAAAGTTTACAAAACAGTAGTGAGACCAGCTATGTTGTATGGTTTAGAGACGGTGGCACTAACAAAAAGACAGGAGGCAGAGCTGAAGATGTTGAGATTCTCTTTGGGAGTGACAAGAATGGACAAGATTAGGAATGAACATATCAGAGGGACAGCTTAGGTGGGATGGTTTGGAGACAAAGTCAGAGAGGCGAGATTGAGATGGTTTGGACATGTGCAGAGGAGGGACCACCCAGGGTATATAGGGAGAAGGATGCTGAGGATGGAGCCACCAGGCAGGAGGAGAAGAGGGAGACCAAAGAGGAGGTTCATGGATGTGCTGAGAGAGGACATGCAGGTGGTTGTTGTGACAGAGGAAGATACAGAGGACAGGGTGAGATGGAAACGATTGATCTGCTGTGGCGACCCCTAACGGGAACAGCTGGAAGGAAAAGAAGAAGAAATGCCAAGATGGGTTGCATAAGTAATGGGCCCCTTTGGTATAATACCTGTAAATAATCAGTTTTCTCCAGACAAGTCAGGGGATGGATACATGAACATTTCTAAGTCACTGAATATGTCTTGGACTTTATCTACATCAGTTAAGAAGAAATACAAACAGTTTGACACTCTGGTAAATCTGTGTGGAGTAGACAGTTCTCAAAAACCTAAGAGTGAGGAAAGCCACCAAGACATCCAGACAACCCAGAAGAAGTTACAGGCTTCTGTGGCTGTGATTGGAGAAATTGTGCACAGTGCATGTTTTGCGTTTTGTATCTTCAGTTATCCAACTTCATGATGAAGTGGGACAGAGGAGGGTTTTATTAAAAAGAAGACCTGAGAGTTCAGCTACAATTTGTCAGAAGGTACATCTGAGATACAAACCGAGATTTGATGTTTTATTCCAAAATCATCCCTTTTGGAATAAGGCTGTAACATAATAAATAGTGAAGTGCTGTGAATACTTTCTGGATGCTCTGTGTGCGTCCATCTATTCGAGTTTGTACAATTCTGCCTGAAATCGTTGTTCTTCCAAATGCTGACAGGTGCTCAGAGCCCATGTGGTGATAAATGACCTCACAAAGTCACCAATAATACAGACATAAATATGAATCTGTCTCAGTCTTCCCCATTTATTTTATTACAGAGATTAGAGCATGCCATAGGTATTAAAGGCACCTCGCTGCTGTGGTTTGAATCATATTTATCTAATAGATTGCAAATTGTTCATGTAAATGGGGAATCTTCTTCACAGACTAAGGTTAATTATGGAGTTCCACAAGGTTCTGTGCTAGGACCGATTTTATTCACTTTATACATGTTTTCCTTAGGCAGTATTATTAGACGGTATTGCTTAAATTTTCATTGTTACGCAGATGATACCCAGCTTTATCTATCCATGAAGCCAGAGGACACACACCAATTAGCTAAACTGCAGGATTGTCTTACAGACATAAAGACATGGATAACCTCTAATTTCCTGCTTTTAAACTCAGATAAAACTGGAGTCATTTTTGATCAGGATATGTCATTCAAAGGATGACATATCCTGGGCGGAGGATTAGCAGTAATCTTCCATTCCAGCTTATTAATTAATCAAAAACCTAGACAGAGCTTTAATTCATTTGAAAGCTTGTCTCTTAGTCTTGTCCATCCAAATTGGAAGTCCCAAAAACCAGTTTTATTTATTATCTATCGTCCACCTGGTCGTTACTGTGAGTTTCTCTGTGAATTTTCAGACCTTTTGTCTGACTTAGTGCTTAGCTCAGACAAGATAATTATAGTGGGCGATTTTAACATCCACATAGATGCTGAGAATGACAGCCTCAACACTGCATTTAATCTATTATTAGACTCAATTGGCTTTGCTCTAAAAGTAAATGAGTCCACCCACCACTTTAATCATATTTTAGATCTTGTTCTGACTTATGGTATGGAAATAGAAGACTTAACAGTATTCCCTGAAAACTCCCTTCTGTCTGATCATTTTTTAATAACATTTACATTTACCCTGATGGACTACCCAGCAGTGGGGAATAAGTTTCATTACACTAGAAGTCTTTCAGAAAGCGCTGTAACTAGGTTTAAGGATATGATTCCTTCTTTATGTTCTCTAATGTCATATACCAACACAGAGCAGAGTAGCTACCTAAACTCTGTAAGGGAGTTAGAGTATCTTGTCAATAGTTTTACATCCTCATTGAAGACAGCTTTGGATGCTGTAGCTCCTCTGAAAAAGAGAGCTTTAAATCAGAAGTGTCTGACTCCGTGGTATAACTCTCTCAGGTGACCCTGAACCATCCCTTAGTTATGCTGCTATAGACGTAGACTGCTGGGGGTTCCCATGATGCACTGAGTGTTTCTTTCTCTTTTTGCTCTGTATGCACCACTCTGCATTTAATCATTAGTGATCGATCTCTGCTCCCCTCCACAGCATGTCTTTTTCCTGATTCTCTCCCTCAGCCCCAACCAGTCCCAGCAGAAGACTGCCCCTCCCTGAGCCTGGTTCTGCTGGAGGTTTCTTCCTGTTAAAAGGGACTTTTTCCTTCCCACTGTTGCCAAGTGCTTGCTCACAGGGGGTCGTTTTGGCCGTTGGGGTTTTTCTGTAATTATTGTATGGCTTTGCCTTACAATATAAAGCGCCTTGGGGCAACTGTTTGTTGTGATTTGGCGCTGTATAAATAAAATTGATTTGATTTAATTTAATTTAGTTTTTATTTATTTTGAGTCTCCTGGCACATTCTGAGTGGAGACCCGTTACTGTAATGGATGGAACTGAGTAAACATTTCAGTGGAGAATTGAAATATTTATTTATTTATTTATCTAATTTTCAAAAACAACAACAACAAAAAAAACATTGTCTATTTCAGTGATTATTTAAGCCAAGTGAGTTGGAGGTCTTCAGTCATCCAGGTGGGCGGAACTACAAGTTTCCTCAAAAGCAACCAAACTTCTTCTTTAGCGCTTGTGTCCACGTGTTCCCACTGGGTTCCCGTGGGGTGCCCATCACATTCCAGATATAAATCAGGAGGCAAACGATATCTGAAGCCATTCAAAGGGGCGGAGCTATAGCTGGCAGTGAGCCATTGATGACAGCAAAGGCTGATGTGTAAATTAAGATTTAGTTCTCTCCTATTTGCACCAACCTCATCTACACAAATTTAATATTAAATGCAATATGGCCTCCTCTGCTCTTCCCGGGTCAAACTCGAAAATCTTTCTGATGAATTCACGGCTAAATATTTGAACCTTCCAAAAATGCAATATGGCTGCCTGGCGTGGTGCATATTGCGTGATACGGATGAGTAATATACACCGGGTGGTGCATTTTCTGCATCCATATCTCACAATATGCACAACCACTGGTGTATATAGTCAGTCTGACTGGGGGACATCAGTTCACTGGATGCAGAATTTGGCTGCCTGCTTTCTGTGCTGCCGCAGTGAACTTTAAGATAACAGCTCGGGTCCAGATCTGAAGCTGTCAGGGTTCTTGGGTTTAGTGGTTAAGTTGCCGATGACCCAGTTGGGTTCCCAATGACTTTTATTGGTGTCAATATCTTGAACAGTCTTTCCTGATTGTCCCACTAATCCCAACAGTCCAGATTGTCCGGCGTGCTCCAGGATGACCATGTAGGAGATTGGTTGCGGCGGGTGTGCACGATTATTCCCGTGAGTTTGCCATTTTGTGTTTTTTTGTTTTTTTTTCTGTCAGGAACCCAACCGAACTGGACGCATGTGGAACAGATTTAGTCTTTAAGATGTTACAGACTAAAGAAGTACAGGTGGCTTTGAAGAAACTTTTAGAAAAGCAAAAATGCTCAAAGCTGAGACCAGAATTTGTAAATAATTTTTCCCCGCGACTGTGCAGATAGTTTTTTTATGTTTTAATGTATAAATCGTGTCTCAGTGCTCTCAGATGACTTTGGTGGTTTTAAGCCTGTGCAGAAGATCCAGGCTGAATGACTGTCCAAGCGTTCATCTCTGTGTTAATGACTTACTGAGCCTGAAAGGTGGCAGACGTTAGTTGTTACTAATTCAAACCTCCGCGTGTCTCCGGGGACGGAGCCGGACTGTGTGGTTGTTAATCTGCTGCTGATGGTCCGACATCACCGTGGACGTGCAGCGACAGCAGGCGGGTTGTGGTGTTGTGTCCTGTTTGTTGTTCTGTGCTGCAGGTCTTTCATCCAAACTCCAGCTGCTGCTTTGAAGCTCTTCAGCTTGAGATGTCTTTTGTTTTGTGATTTTTATGTTTATTGAGGTTTGGACTTTTACAAATTCTGACTTTTGTAGATTCTCAGCAGACAAAACAAGAAATCAATCAATCAATTTTTTTATATAGCGCCAAATCACAACAAACAGTTGCCCCAAGGCGCTTTATATTGTAAGGTAAGGCCATACAATAATTATGTAAAACCCCAACGGTCAAAACGACCCCCTGTGAGCAAGCACTTGGTGACAGTGGGAAGGAAAAACTCCCTTTTAACAGGAAGAAACCTCCAGCAGAACCAGGCTCAGGGAGGGGCAGTCTTCTGCTGGGACTGGTTGGGGCTGAGGGAGAGAACCAGGAAAAAGACATGCTGTGGAGGGGAGCAGAGATCGATCACTAATGATTAAATTAAAGACAAAAAACAGAAATTAAATCTGGTCGTATTTATTCATTTTAGTTTAGCTGCTGGGACTCGACTCAAACAAATACAAGCTTTGAGTGGAGACTTTCACCTTTATTTTGAGGCTCTTTCCAACCAAATGTGGTGAACATTGTGTGAATTACAACACTCTTTATATCTTCATCATCTTCTTCCAGCTGTTCCCATTAGGGGGCGCCACAGCAGATCAATCGTCTCCTTGTCCTCTGTATCTTCCTCTGTCACACCAACCACCTGCATGTCCTCCCTCAGCACATCCATAAACCTCCTCTTTGGCCTCACTCTTCTCCTCCTGCCTGGTGGCTCCATCCTCAGCATCAATCTCCCTATATACCCTGGGTCCCTCCTCTGCATGTGTCCAAACCATCTCAGTCTCGCCTCTCTGACTTTGTCTCCAAACGGTCCCACCTGAGCTGTCCCTCTGATATGTTCATTCCTGTCCATTCTTTGTATGTACTTTTTAAAACATCAAACGTAGTTGAGAATTGGGTCTCTCAGTGCAAGGTTTTGTTTACTAGGAGCAGGATTGTCACTGGTCTTGAGAGGAAGAGAGCAGTGATGTCTGGTACACACACGGCTCTTCATGGATCCAGACTGCCTGATGTCTTAGCTTTACATTTGGCAAATGCCCAATCAGTAGACAGTCTTGTGGATAGTTTAAACTCAGTGCTCAAACCTGCACTTGACATGATTGCGACACCTTTGTTAAAACCACACCCTCCCAAAATACAGTCACCTTGGTTCAATGACCTCGAGCATGACCTCAGACATAAGGCTAGAGGTCAAGAACAGAAATGCCGTAGCTCAAAATTCGAAGAATTCCACCCTGTGTGGTGTGATGCTATCTTAGACTATAAGCATGCATTACTGGCTACAAAGGCAGCAGGAAGGAATGTGATAGTGAAAACATGCCAGTGAGGTGGGAGGAGCCTGATTGTGGAGGGCTATGTGAGAAGAAGGATTTTGAAGTGGATCCACAGTGGGACAGGAAGCCAGTAATCTTTGTTTGCAATGGATTCGGAGACCACTACGGTTCTGTTGCTGTTAGATCTCAGTGCTGCATTTGATACCGTGGATCATCATATTCTACTTGATAGGCTGGAAAATAATTTTGGGATTACTGGGAGTGCCCTTGCATGGCTGACGTCATACTTGACAAGTCGTTCTCACTGTGTTTTGTACAGTAACACTACCTCTAACCTTAGTGACATGAAATTTGGGGTTCCACAGGGGTCCGTCTTAGGCCCCCTGTTTTTCTCCCTTTATATAGCACCCTTGGGTGCACATTGTGGCATTTTGGGATTACCTTTCACTGCTATGCTGATGATACTCTTTGCCAGCTTGAACTCAGCCGAGACCGACGCATTTTCTCTTCTCTCCCTCCCTCCTTTCCTGCTTCTGTGGCGTGTTTTCTGTGAGGCTCCAGTTTTTGCTCTTCTGAAAAGTGACAAAAATGGATTTGTTAAAGTGGTCTCTGAACGCAATTGACACTATTTTTTCTACAAGACATTCGGGGCGGAGGACCCGACCTGTCCTGCCGGGACGCATGTGATGGGCTGCGTGATGGACTCGTGGAGGAGATGGCAGGTCATGTGCCTTTACACGCTGTCTGTGGAGGATGTCGAAGATGTGTATCTATTTGGCTTGGGAGTGACCGGCATTCTGCTGTGTTGAGCAGGCATAGCGCTGGTTTACTGGAAAATTTAAAAAGTGGAGGCTGTTTTGATTGGGCCGTCCAGATTGCCCCACTTGATTGATTCGATTGGAAGGACAGTGACTGCTCAGTCAGCGGGTGTTAACCGCACGTTGGAAACCATCTCTGGGAGGATTGCAGCGCTGGAAAACCGCCTTGACCGTCAGTAATGACCACATCCTTTCTACATTCAGATGCATTGAGAGCCACTTTGTTCTCAGAACTGTGGACTCTTTCAGGCGCCTGCTAATCAGACATTCATTTGGCTTCCCCAAGACAGCTGCACGTCAAGGCCACTGCGATAAAAAACCTCCAAGAAGATTAAACACTCAAGCCTCGCTTCCCTGGTCTCCCCCTCCCTCAGCTTCTCCAGCTCTGACGTTGACTGTGAACAGTGACTGCTCAGAGCTGAACCCCCCTCCCTTCCAGGATTCAGTCATGGCCGTTGTTTAGCTGCTACCGGAGTGTTCTGATAAACTGGACTTTCAAATCTTGGCTGTCGTCCTGTGTTCTTGTTTGTCTGTGTGTTTACTGTTCTCTGTGCTGATAAGAGTTTTTTCCTCATTGTTGTGGCTTCTCGAAGGCAGCAACCTTGAGGTTTTTTTTTCTCTTCCTTACCTTGTGTGTGCTTTTTTATATGTTTATGTACCGGGCCGGCCTATGTGTGTTGTGTGTGTGTCGTTTGTTATGGGTCAGTCTTGGTTTGCTCAGCCCTGCTGTTGACCAAGGCAGGGATGTACATCTGGAGCTGGTTCCCGGGCGCCTAATGGCGACTTCTGCTCCTACTGGCAATTAGGATGGGGTAAATGCAGTAGACATATTTCATTGTGCAGGGAACATGTTCTTCTGTGCATATGACAATAAAATTCTTTTGAATCCTTGAATACTCAGTTATATACAACCACTGGCAATAATTATGGAATCACCGGCCTCGGAGGATGTTCATTCAGTTTAATTTTGTAGAAAAAAAAGCAGATCACAGACATGACACAAAACTAAAGTTCCCTCTGCTTGGTCTAAAAAAGTAACCGTTACTGACTGCCACAATTTTTTTTCTTGATTTCTTATAGTGTTTCTTAAAGCCAGAAAGTTGCCATTTGAAATGACTTTAGTTTTGTGTCATGTCTGTGATCTGCTTTTTTTCTACAAAATTAAACAAGTGAATGAACATCCTCAGAGGCCGGTGATTCCATCATTATTGCCAGGGGTTGTACATCAAATCAAATCAATTTTTTTTATATAGCGCCAAATCACAACAAACAGTTGCCCCAAGGCGCTTTATATTGTAAGGCAAGGCCATACAATAATTACAGAAAAACCCCAACGGTCAAAACGACCCCCTATGAGCAAGCACTTGGCAACAGTGGGAAGGAAAAACTCCCTTTTAACAGGAAGAAACCTCCAGCAGAACCAGGCTCAGGGAGGGGCAGTCTTCTGCTGGGACTGGTTGGGGCTGAGGGAGAGAACCAGGAAAAAGACATGCTGTGGAGGGGAGCAGAGATCAATCACTAATGATTAAATGCAGAGTGGTGCATACAGAGCAAAAAGAGAAAGAAACAGTGCATCATGGGAACCCCCCAGCAGTCTACGTCTATAGCAGTATAACTAAGGGATGGTTCAGGGTCACCTGATCCAGCCCTAACTATAAGCTTTAGCAAAAAGGAAAGTTTTAAGCCTAATCTTAAAAGTAGAGAGGGTGTCTGTCTCCCTGATCTGAATTGGGAGCTGGTTCCACAGGAGAGGAGCCTGAAAGCTGAAGGCTCTGCCTCCCATTCTACTCTTACAAACCCTAGGAACTACAAGTAAGCCTGCAGTCTGAGAGCGAAGCGCTCTATTGGGGTGATATGGTACTACGAGGTCCCTAAGATAAGATGGGACCTGATTATTCAAAACCTTATAAGTAAGAAGAAGAATTTTAAATTCTATTCTAGAATTAACAGGAAGCCAATGAAGAGAGGCCAATATGGGTGAGATATGCTCTCTCCTTCTAGTCCCTGTCAGTACTCTAGCTGCAGCATTTTGAATTAACTGAAGGCTTTTCAGGGAACTTTTAGGACAACCTGATAATAATGAATTACAGTAGTCCAGCCTAGAAGAAATCAATGCATGAATTAGTTTTTCAGCATCACTCTGAGACAAGACCTTTCTAATTTTAGAGATATTGCGCAAATGTAAAAAAGCAGTCCTACATATTTGCTTAATATGCGCATTGAATGACATATCCTGATCAAAAATGACTCCAAGATTTCTCACAGTATTACTAGAGGTCAGGGTAATGCCATCCAGAGTAAGGATCTGGTTAGACATCATGTTTCTAAGATTTGTGGGGCCAAGTACAATAACTTCAGTTTTATCTGAATTTAAAAGCAGGAAATTAGAGGTCATCTATGTCTTTATGTCTGTAAGACAATCCTGCAGTTTTGCTAATTGGTGTGTGTCCTCTGGCTTCATGGATAGATAAAGCTGGGTATCATCTGCGGAACAATGAAAATTTAAGCAATGCTTTCTAATAATACTGCCTAAGGGAAGCATGTATAAAGTGAATAAAATCGGTCCTAGCGCAGAACCTTGTGGAACGCCATAATTAACCTTAATCTGTGAAGAAGATTCCCCATTTACATGAACAAATTGTAATCTATTCGATAAATATGATTCAAACCACCGCAGTGCAGTGCCTTTAATACCTATGGCATGCTCTAATCTCTGTAATAAAATTTTATGGTCAACAGTATCAAAAGCAGCACTGAGGTCTAACAGAACAAGCACAGAGATGAGTCCACTGTCCGAGGCCATAAGAAGATCATTTGTAACCTTCACTAATGCTGTTTCTGTACTATGATGAATTCTAAAACCTGACTGAAACTCTTCAAATAGACCATTCCTCTGCAGATGATCAGTTAGCTGTTTTACAACTACCCTTTCGAGAATTTTTGAGAGAAAAGGAAGGTTGGAGATTGGCCTATTATTAGCTAAGATAGCTGGGTCAAGTGATGGCTTTTTAAGTAATGGTTTAATTACTGCCACCTTAAAAGCCTGTGGTACATAGCCAACTAATAAAGATAGATTGATCATCTTTAAGATCGAAGCATTAATTAATGGTAGGGCTTCCTTGAGCAGCCTGGTAGGAATGGGGTCTAATAGACATGTTGATGGTTTGGAGGAAGTAACTAATGAAAATAACTCAGACAGAACAATCGGAGAGAAAGAGTCTAACCAAATACCGGCATCACTGAAAGCAGCCAAAGATAACAATATGTCTTTGGGATGGTTATGAGTAATTTTTTCTCTTAATAGTTAAAATTTTATTAGCAAAGAAAGTCATGAAGTCATTACTAGTTAAAGTTAAAGGAATACTCGGCTCAATAGAGCTCTGACTCTTTGTCAGCCTGGCTACAGTGCTGAAAAGAAACCTGGGGTTCTTATTTTCTTCAATTAGTGATGAGTAGTAAGATGTCCTAGCTTTACGGAGGGCTTTTTTATAGAGCAACAGACTCTTTTTCCAGGCTAAGTGAAGATCTTCTAAATTAGTGAGACGCCATTTCCTCTCCAACTTATGGGTTATCTGCTTTAAGCTACGAGTTTGTGAGTTATACCACGGAGTCAGGCACTTCTGATTTAAGGCTCTCTTTTTCAGAGGAGCTACAGCATCCAAAGTTGTGCTCAATGAGGATGGAAAACTATTGACAAGATAATCTATCTCACTCACAGAATTTAGGTAGCTACTCTGCACTGTGTTGGTATATGGCATTGGAGAACATAACAAAGAAGGAATCATATCGTTAAACCTAGTTACAGCGCTTTCAGAAAGAATTCTACTGTAATGAAACTTACTCCCCACTGCTGGGTAGTCCATCAGAGTAAATGTAAATGTTAAGAAATGATCAGACAGAAGGGGGTTTTCAGGGAATACTGTTAAGTCTTCAATTTCCATACCATATGTCAGAACAAGATCTAAAGTATGGTTAAAGTGGTGGGTGGACTCATTTACATTTTGAGCAAAGCCAATCAAGTCTAACAATAGATTAAATGCAGTGTTGAGGCTGTCATTCTCAGCATCTGTGTGGATGTTAAAATCGCCCACTATAATTATCTTATCTGAGCTAAGCACTAAGTCAGACAAAAGGTCTGAAAAATCACAAAGAAACTCACAGTAACGGCCAGGTGGACGATAGATAACAAATAAAACTGGTTTTTGGGACTTCCAATTTGGATGGACAAGACTAAGAGTCAAGCTTTCAAATGAATTAAAGCTCTGTCTGGGTTTTTGATTAATTAATAAGCTGGAATGGAAGATTGCTGCTAATCCTCCCCCTCGGCCCGTGCTACGAGCATTCTGGCAGTTAGTGTGACTCGGGGGTGTTGACTCATTTAAACTAACATAATCATCCTGCGGTAACCAGGTTTCTGTAAGGCAGAATAAATCAATATGTTGATCAATTATTATATCATTTACTAACAGGGACTTAGAAGAGAGAGACCTAATGTTTAATAGACCACATTTAACTGTTTTAGTCTGTGGTGCAGTTGAAGGTGCTATATTATTTTTTCTTTTTGAATTTTTATGCTTAAATACATTTTTGCTGGTTATTGGTAGTCTGGGAGCAGGCACCATCTCTACGGGGATGGGGTAATGAGGGGATGGCAGGGGGAGAGAAGCTGCAGAGAGGTGTGTAAGACTACAACTCTGCTTCCTGGTCCCAACCCTGGATAGTCACGGTTTGGAGGATTTAAGAAAATTGGCCAGATTTCTAGAAATGAGAGCAGCTCCATCCAAAGTGGGATGGATGCCGTCTCTCCTAACAAGACCAGGTTTTCCCCAGAAGCTTTGCCAATTATCTATGAAGCCCACCTCATTTTTTGGACACCACTCAGACAGCCAGCAATTCAGGGACAACATGCGGCTAAACATGTCACTCCTGGTCCGATTGGGAATGGGCCCAGAGAAAACTACAGAGTCCGACATTGTTTTGCAAAGTTACACACCCATTCAATGTTAATTTTAGTGACTTCCGATTGGCGTAACCGAGTGTCATTACTGCCGACGTGAATTACAATCTTACCGAATTTGTGCTTAGCCTTAGCCAGCAGTTTCAAATTTCCTTCAGTGTCGCCTGCTCTGGCCCCCGGAAGACAACTGACTATGGTCGCTGGTGTCTCTAACTTCACATTTCTCAAAACAGAGTCGCCAATAACCAGAGTTTGTTCCTCGGCTGGTGTGTCGCCGAGTGGGGAAAAATGGTTAGAAATGTGAACGGGTTGGTGGTGTACAGGGGGCTTCTGTTTTGGACTACGCTTCCTCCTCACAGTCACCCAGTCGGCCTGCTTTCCCGGCTGCTCGGGATCCGCTGGGGGACAGCTAACGGCGGCTAAGCTACCTTGGTCCGCACCGACTACAGGGGCCTGGCTAGCTGTGGGATTTTCCAAGGTGCACACAGATCAAACCTGAAGACGCTTTGAAACACATAATTCATTTTATTATGTGAAATAGTATATACATAGTATAATAAAAGCACACATCAGTACATTAAAATACAATGTTAAGCACTCATAAAAACAATTTAAAATCCCGTCAATATTATGAGGTTAAAAAGAAACACACATCGAGCCTCAAGTAATCTTGATATTAAAATATTCTTTTATACCATATAAACTTAAACTGAGGTGGTATAATATCTGTCATAATTAATTTTAAAAGAATTTACATCAGGTGAGAGTACAATGTGTTCAGGGAGGCTGTTCCACAAACATACAACTCTATTACTAAAACTAAACTTTCTAATATTAAGATGTGATCTTTTCATTTCCACAGTGAGTTCATGGCCTCTAAGGCCAAGATACCTTTGTCTAATAAATAAAATATTGGGGTCTATTGCCTCAAAACCATGTAAAAGTTTATACATTTCAATTAAGGTCACCCCGAACTCTTCTATCCTCAAGAGTTGTTAAACCTAATTCACTTAATCTTTCCTCATAACTAAAATTTTGCAACCCAGGTACTAATTTGGTTGCACGTCTTTGAACTTTTTCTAGTAACAATTTATCTTTTTCAAAATATGGTGACCATACTTGTACACAGTACTCCAGATGTGGTCGTACATAACTTTTATACAAAACTAAAAATGACTCTTTGTCAATAAATGTAAATGCTCTCTTGATCATACCTAGGACACTATTAGCCTTAGCGGCAGCTTTGGCTATGTATTTTGAGAAAGACAATTTGTTAGTAATTAAAACTCTTAGATCTTTTTCCTCACTTACAGAATTTAACATACTACTATTCATAAAGTACTCATGACATGGATTTTGATGACCTACATGTAATACGTTACACTTGTCTTCATTAAAACCTAATAACCATTGTTTTGACCATAACATTAAATTGTCGATATCTTTTTGCAAATTTTTTGAGTCCACTAGGGACAAGATTGGATGATACACCTTGGTGTCATCTGCAAAGAGTTTACATTTAGTTGATATTGCATCAGGCAAGTTGTTAATAAATAGTAAAAATAGGACCGGCCCTAGGACCGATCCCTGAGGCACCCCACTAGTTACACTCCTTCCATTTAGACTTTGCATTGTTAACACATACCTGTTATTTCCTGTCTCTAAGGAAATCTTCAACACAATAACAAAGTTTACCAACAATACCATAGGTCTGAAGTTTCTAAATTAATCTGGCATGAGGGACGGAATCAAGGGCTTTTTTGAAATCAAAATATAACACATCAAATGGTAAGCCCTCATCATAAAAAGTGGTCCACTCTTCTAGTGTGGTAAGCAAATTAGTGAGACAGGTTCTACCTTTTCTAAAACCATGCTGCTCATCAGACAGCTTATTAATAGTGTGAGTCTCTAACAAGTTTTTCACAAATCTTACATATCTGAGAAGTGAGACTTACTGGTCTATAATTTCCAGTTATACACTTATCCCCCTTCTTAAAAATGGGAATTGCATTAGCAAACTTCCAAATATCAGGTACTTTACTTAGGTCAAAAGACTGTCTAAAAATACAAAACAGAGGAAAGTAAAACTCATCTGCACATTCCTGAAGGACACGTGGGTGGATCTCATCTGGACTCATAGCTTTGTTAGGATTGGTTATAAGTAACAATTTCTTGACATCATTAGGTGTGAAAATTATGTTTTCAAGAATGGTTTCATCACTCATTCTATTATGAACACATATACACACATATACATCCTCTCCATATATACAATGCATGAATTCGTTAAACCAAATCAAGCTTTTATCGTCCTCATGGACAAACACAGACTGAAAGAAACTGTTCAGTTCATCTGCTATATCACAATCGTTATTAACATCATCACCATTTGTATTTTTCAATTTTGTCTTACTATTTACATACATATAGAATGCCTTACTGTTTTTCTTAACACATTTACACAAATTCTTTTCATACTCTCTCTTTGCCTTTCTTACTTTCCTATTAACAGAATTTCTTTCCTTTACAAACTCTTGGTATCTAACGTATGATCTACAGTTCTGATATCTCTTCCAAGCAAAATATTTTCTTCTTACACTCCTCTTAAGTGCTGCATTAAACCATGGAGGATTAACTTTACCACCATTGTTTATCTTAACCAAAGGTACACATTCATTTACAGTTTCAACAATATGGTTATGAAACCAATCCCAGGCTACATTAACATCAGTGGAATTTATCACTGGTGACCAGTCAACCTCTCTCAGGAGCCTTCGTAATTTCTCTAAATCTGCCTTGTTGTAATCATACCTATATATATCTTCCTTACATGATCTATTTATACTTGTATGGAATTTCCATGTTATCACACTGTGATCCACCTTACCAATGGGACAACACACGTTAATGTTGCTAACACTAGTTTCACTTGATGAGATAACCAAGTCCAAACAGCTAGGATTATTATTACCTCTCTGCCTAGTGGGTTCTTGGACATGTTGAACCAGGTGCAAATCACACATTTTGTCAAAGAATCTATGAGAAAAAGCATTATCACCGTCATTAACCATACAGTTAACCCAATCAATATTAGGCAAATTAAAATCACCATTTATAAGTAATTTACCTTTACAAATATTGCTTGCAATATCAAACTGTTCTAATAATGTTGCATTGAATTCATCATTTGCATCCCCTTTTCTATACACAACTCCTAACAGATCATCATTAGAATGATTGTTTTTCAGCCAAACCCATAAGGTATCTTTAACATTCATATCACTTAGTTCATTGCAAAGTTTAACATCAATATGATCTCTCACCATTAATAAAACACCACCTCTGATTTCATGAGTATCCTTACATAACATTTTAAAACCAGGCACATTTAAAATACAGTCATTAAAATCAGGTTTCAACCAAGTTTCAGTTCAGGCTGCAGTTCATTAATACGAATTTTAAACTCGTCAAGTTTACTCATAATACTCTCAAAATTAGTTGCCAAGCACCTCACATTACTAGATGCAATGGTATCACAGTTAGAGTTATAGTCAACAAGAGTTGGATGCCTGGGAGGCACGTGGGTCTCTGGGACAGCATGTGTGGCACGATGTATGCCAAGGTCCTATGCAGGGCCCTGGGCAGCTGTTGATGCGTTGCGTTGTTCATCTCTGTGGTTTCTCCTGTCAACAACCGCTGTAAAATTCCTGATGTTTAAATTTGTTTTGCCTTGATTCCTTCTGCGTTTAAGTTCATCTCTGGCTAATTTATCAAGGTCTCTTTGTGCTTTTGTCAGATCCGGGTTGACAAAAACCCTCTTGTGCCACTGAGTGGTCAACTGCTTCAGTTGTTTTGCATTGGCGAGTAACTGTCGTCTTGTCTCGAGATTACGGAGTTTCAAGCATATCGGTCGGGGTTTGCCATCATTCCTGATTGCTCCTATGTGAAATACACTGTCTATGTCCTGTTCACTCATCCTGATGCTAGGGTTATTTGTACCGATCGACACTGGTTTTGTCCTATCCTCATCCCGTCTCTCCTGTCCTGTAGTAGCTCTAGTCTCACCATCTGCACTTTCTGTTTCAAATTCAGGTTCAGGCAGACCATGGATAATTATGTTGTACTTCCTCTTCTCGATCTCGGCTTGCTCACTGAAGTGATCCTTGACACAAACTTCAACCATAGTCTTTACTGAATTTGCATCAACTATTCTATCAAGGGCAGACAGTCCTCCCTTCATGTCAGCTAACTCATTAGCAAACTGGATAATGTTTTTGTCACACAACTTGCAGAACCACCGGATTACATCCAGCGATTCGTTATCTTCTAGTGCATTATATTTGTCTATCAATATTACAGCATGGGTGGAGATGGAACCAGGCACAGCATGCCTCACATTGCATACTGGGGGTCAGATCGTCAGTGCCAGTATTACACTCACCACACCGTGTGTCATCATTTCGGTTGTTTCTAGTGATCATTCTATTATTCATATTTCTGTTGATTCTCTGCTGATCTTGTCTATTTCCTCCCGTCCTCCCATCATGAGCTTCAATTATTGTTGCGCCATTACGTACGCAGCCATCTTGTTCCCTTGCAGCCGCAAGGCACTTGAAATAACACACACCTTCGGCGTTGAGTTTTCGTGATTTTCCTCTCCCACAGCGAACACAAGATCCTTTTCTGTCACCAGTCATTCTTTATCTTGTAGTATACTGATGTGTAGCTCGACAGTCGCCCGTCAGCTCCGCTCTTCTTACACCAAACTTCTCCGGGGCTCACTTGTCGGTGTCCGTTATCACTCCGACTTCCAAACACTGAAGCAGATCTGCACCGTCACCTCCTCAAGCCTCCCTCTCCTACGGCCACAGCCTTTTACAAATGGCTGCTTCTATTTAAATTTGCGACTATTTAAATTTTCACGCTGTTGAAAAAGAATCAGCCAAGTCTCAAACCTGCGGTGAGGGAGTTTCAAAGCATACGCTTTAACGCCTTTAACACTGGAGGAGTTTCTAATGACACCGAGTCTAAAACACAGACACTGTGGAGCTGCAGATTAAAAAACACATCGAGTCGCTTCAGAACTCAACTCGCCGTACTGAGGTTTCAATTCTCGTGCAAATCTCAGAGAGGCGGCGACAACACGGAGACGCTCCGATAACCTCTACACGCGGACGACGGCATCGACGTCACAACATAAAACTCTTTGTATATTGTACCTAAAACTCTTGTGAATATATTGTCTGAGCTTTTAGACGTTGTTATTGTTTGTTTTATGTAAACACGTGAGAATCTCAAGTGATTTCTTCGTTATTTTCAAAGATAATCGCTGTGAGCCACAATCACTTCCTGTTTTTGTCATTGTGGTGGAAAGTGAAGTTTGTTCTTTAACGCCCTGATTATTGACCTTTACAACACGGTTTGTACCGTTTGTTCCAGACTAACACACTGTTGTGCTCAAAAGTTTACATACACTGGCAGAATTTTTATTTATTTTATTTTTTTTGCCATTTTTTCAGAGAATATGAATGAGAACACAAACCTTTTTTTCACTGATGGTTGTTGGTTGGGTGAAGCCATTTATTGTTTTTCCTCGTTTTAAATCATAATGACAACAGAAACGATCCAAATGACCCTGATCAGAGGTTTCCATCCCCCTGTTCTTCATACTGTGTGTTGCCCCATTTAACAGTCTTTTGTGGTTGTCATGGGCGCAATTTAGTGGGGGATAGGGGGGACACATCCCCCCCACCTTTTTCAACCAGGGGGGACAGAATATGGTATGTCCCCCCCACCTTCTGACATATATGTGTGTACGTGAAACATGCTATGTCAATCTTATGTGCAAACCATGTCAGAATAGTATCTTTGTTTCTGCAAGTTTGTATTTTTAGCATTAGCATAACATTTGGAATTTTCTGGGACTGCATTTGCCCAGATTTGAAACCAAAAATACGAGGTCTGTCCATAAAGTATCGTACCTTTTTATTATTTTTTTTTAACTATATGGATTTCATTCATATGTTTTTACGTCAGACATGCTTCAACCCTCGTGTGCATGCGTGACTTTTTCCACGCCTGTCGGTGACGTCATTCGCCTGTGAGCATGCCTTGTGGAAGGAGTGGTCCCGCCCCCTCGTCGGATTTTCATTGTCTGGAAATGGCGGAATGATTTGGGGTTTTTTTCCTTCAGAATTTTTTCAGAAGCTGTTAGAGACTGGCACCTGGAAACCATTTGAAAAATTTATCTGGCTTTCGGTGAAAATTTTACGGGCTTCACAGAGAATAAGGTCTGTTAGTACAGCTTTAAGGACCCCTTTAAGGACGCTCAGCGTGCCGCGCTCCGAGCTGCGACAATGCGGCACAAGCCACCGGACCATTTCTAAGCTGATGGCTCTGTGGATACGAGACCGTCGTGTGCTCTTTCTCTGGTTATCACAAGAGCTGGACATCAGCCATTTTCCGGCAGATTTCACTTTTAACAAGAGATTTTGTCATGGAAAGCCGTGTGGAGGCTTCGTGCATAAAGACAGATTCGCTGTTCAAGCGAGACAAAGGAACACCTCCGTTTCAGCGTGTCAGAGGACAAGTTAGGACATGTCCAGCTCTCCACAAGTTCTCTTATAACTCACTCAACTGGTAAGCACTGAAAGCCGAGATAGACATGTCCCAACTTGTCCTCTAACACTCCGAAATGGAGGTGTTCCTTTGTCTCGCTTCCAGAGCGAATCGGTCGTGAAGCGCGAAGCCTCCGTGCAGCTTTCCATGACAAAATCTCTTGTTAAAAGTGAAATCTCCCGGAAAATGGCTGATGTCCAGCTCTTGTGATAACCAGAGAAAGCGCACACGACGGTCTCTTATCCACAGAGCCATCAGCTCAGAAATGGTCCGGTGGCTTGGGCGGCGTCGTCGCAGCTCGGTGCGCGGCGCACTGAGCGTCCTTAAAGGTGTACTAACAGACCTTATTCTCTGTGAAGCCCGTAAAACTTTCACCGAAAGCCAGATAAATTTTTCGAATGGTTTCCAGGTGCCAGTCTCTAACAGCTTCTGAAAAAATTCTGAAGGAAAAAAACCCCAAATCATTCCACCATTTCCAGACAATGAAAATCTGACGACGGGGCGGGACCACTCCTTCCACAAGGCGTGCTCACAGGCGAATGACGTCACCGACAGGCGTGGAAAAACTCACGCATGCGCACGAGGGTTCAAGCATGTCTGACGTAAAAACATATGAATCAAATCCATATAGTTTAAAAAAAATAAATAAAAAGGTACGATACTTTATGGACAGACCTCGTAGTTGCCTCTAGGGACTAGTGTCTACACATAAGTATCAATGGACCATATACTATTTGACTAAATTCTGAAAGTTAGAAAAGGAAATCAGAAAGTCTATCTGGGACCTCAGAAAGTCCATCTGCAATTATTGCTTGATCTCCAAAATCAGTCTATGCAAGTGAAATTATGTTCAGTATGAGTGTTGTCATTAGTGCCACTTCGAAAATTAAATTCATAAGTCATTTATCCTAAACTTATGATCTGTTGTTTTTTCAAACTTATGCAAAAACAAATCTTGAGAAAAAAAATACAGTATGTGATAATTAATAATTATTAAGAGCCTGTTCTTTCATATTCATGAATACATTTTACCACATTGCAGTTGTTGTTTTTAATGAAAACTCAACCTATCATTCTTTTTGAGTTCTACACATGTGGTGATACCTTATTTACACCAAGATGTCGGCCTATGGGCTTCGGCCCTGCGGGCCTCGCACTTTGTCATCCTCCTGATTTCTAGTTCTAAATTGTGCTGTTGGTGGTTGTTGTGGTCGAGGCTCTCTGATGGTGAAGTTGCCACTGAATATGTCTTGGACTTTATTTCCAACAGTTATGTAGAAATACAAACAGTGTGACACTCTGTGGTAAATCTGTGTGGAGTAGACAGTTCTGAAAAACTGAAGCAGAAGAGTGAGGAAAACCACCAAGACCCAGAAGTTGTTAAAGGCTTCTGTGGCTGTGATTGGAGGAATTGTGCACAGTGCATGTTTTTATTTTTTATTTTTATTTCTGGAACACACACGTCTTCACAAGGTCGCAATCAGGTTTGGTCCTGGTATCTGTCTGGATCATAGATGAGGCTTCAGAAGCTGGCGAGGCAAAACGAGGAAAGCAGGGCAACAGACAGCAAAAGACCTGCAACATGCAAGTATCTGGATTGGCTCTTGCAAGAAAGAAACCTTGCATCCTGTTGAGATATGAGATTGTTTGGGAATACAGTGATCTCACACACAGGCGCCAGAGAGAAAAGAAAGGAGAGGGTCTGACTAAGGACAAATATAGAAGATTCTTTAGAAATCTTTCTTCATCTGCAAAATAAAATCATAATTTACCTGTTATTTTTAGACAAATAAAATAGCATGGAAATTAATGTGAACCAAAGACATTACTTTGTCACTGTATTCAGGCCTCCTGGCCCATATTCTGAATTCTTAGATGAATTTGGTACATTCATCTCTAACTTGTCAACTAGTGCCGATAACATTCTGATCATTGGTGACTTTAACATTCATATAAATAAGCCTTCTGATCCCCTCTGCAAATCATTTATGGAAATTGTGGATGCATTAGGATTTCGGCAATGGATTCAGGACTCGACGCACATTAGTGGAAATACCCTGGATCTGGTTCTTGCACGTGGTATTGCTGTCACGAATATTGACATCATGCCTCTTACATCAGTGGTGTCTGATCACTCAATTATTAAGTTTACAGTTTCACTGCCGTGTTTAGTGGAACAACAACCTTATATATCACGACGGCGATGCATCAACTCCTCAACTAAGACTGAACTCAAAGCTAGACTGCCTGATGTCTTAGCTTCACATTTGACAAATACCCAGTCAGTAGACAGACTTGTGGATAGTATAAACTCAGTGCTCAAAACTACACTCGACATGATTGCACCACCTTTATTAAAACCGTGCTCCCCCAAATCACAGTCACCTTGGTTCAATGAATATCTGCGTGACCTCAAGCATAAAGCAAGAGGTCTAGAACGGAAATAGTGTAGTTCAAAATTAGAAGTATTCCACCTTGCGTGGCGTGATGCTGTCTTAGACTATAAGCATGCATTACTGGCTACAAAGCGGACCTATTACTCTGATTTGATCAATAAAAACAAGCATAACTCAAAGTTCTTGTTCAACACGGTGGCAACACTTATTCATGAACAACCACCTGTAGTTCACTCTCCTTTTACAGCACAGTAACGGCCCATGCTGACGTTATCAGACGGCTGGCGTACCGTGGGCTTGGTAACAGTGCTGTTGACGTTACCAAGGCCCCCCAGGAATAAAGAGAAGTTTGGAATAACAGAGGTGATAATTACAGAGAACTGGGATGCTCAAACTGGCTGGCAACCTGCCAGGGCTGGGATCTGCAGATGGGGTGTGCTTTGAGCTGTAGTCACCAGAAGTCCCCGGGTCAGAAAGGTTCCAGTAAGACGGTGATTCTGCTGTAAGTCCAGTGAACCCGTGTTATTTGTTTGTCTTGTCATGTGAATGAGACGTCTTTGGAGTGACGTTATCTCCATGCGGTTGAAGCGGCTGTGAGCCTGACGGCGCTAACTGAAGTTCACTGATCAATCGCATCACATCACATCCTTATTTGACACACATTCACAGACATGGATCTGTATTTTTAATTGTGTTTGATGCTTTAGGGCTGAAATGATTCTTTGTTTTTGAGGCTTCACTTTACGCTGTGATACATATGCCAGGCCTGTAGGTGACGCTGTAACGCTCCCACGAAAACAGAGAAAAAGACGATGGATCATGTGCAGAACAGTTGTAAGAGCTAATCAGTGTAGCAGCTGACGCTACCCTTTACGAATCCACACGTCGATTAAAGTAAAGTTTAAGAGAAAAAGGATCCACACTGATCATCTGAAACAGGTTATTTGTGCATTTAAACTGAAGCAGTGTGAGAAGAGGAAAAAGGGAAAAAATAAAAAATACACATTCACACAGCAAGTTCTGTACTGAAGACATGTACCCTTTAAGGTGCAAATGAAAAGTGGCTGAAGTAATGAATTCTTCTTATGTGGTTGTTAGAATAAACACTGTTATCTTGTTATTTGCCATATTAAATTAGCTTATCATATGGATAATGTGGTTGGAATATGGTTCATTTTTATGTACCAAATTATTGGAAAAAATTGTAAAACCGTACTCGCATTCATTCCTGTTACACATAAGCAAAACTCAGGCAAACCATTTAGAGGTGATCTTATAAAGGTCGTAACCCAGTGGGAGTGTTTTCAGTCTCAAAATCACCTAAATGACACTAAACTAGAAACGTCAAAGGTTAAGTTTTTGTTATGTTCTCAGATCTTCTGCTGTCCTTGAACTGCTGAGTACAATCTGCAGAAACGGGTTTATCAGTTTGTTTCGGGACAACACGTGATAACAGACGTGCTCGCATTCAGACAGTGAGACAGGTTGTGAATTCCTACAAAAACTACAACCACTACCACAGCTCCAACGATCATATAACCGGGATAAAGACGTTAAAAAGTGGCTAAATTGTACGCACCAGATTAGTGGAACACCGAGGTTTGTTTGCTTATTTAAATATGTAATGAAATGACACGCACGTCTGAGTCTGTATTGGCGTGCAGGGTCAAGCAGACGAATAGCACAAAAAATGAAGTAAAGGTCCACACAGTTGGTTAACTCCCAAACAAATCTTTAATAACACCGAGGGTGACGTTTCGGGCCTAGTCCTTCATCAGACATTGTGCCTGGATGCACCTGTATATGGGTGATTCTTAGACTACGGGCACTTATTATGTCCTTTGATCATATTGTATGAAAAACAGAAAAAAGGGGAAATTTCACACTTTTATAGTTATCTTTACAATGAAAGTGTGTTAAGAAATTTGTCCTAGTAGTCTGATGACTTTTTCACCTTTTTTCAGCATCATTATATGCAAATATTGCCGTTTTGTGCTTGTCCCACACCCAGACTTTTGATCTTCATTGATAAAAATGAATGGTAAAGAAACGTTTTTTCTAATGTTTTAAAATATCTCTGAATAAAATATCAGTAAAATAATCAAAACATAATTGGGGTATTCAATGTCATACAACAATTGTGATTTTTTTTAAACAAAATGTAGTTGTCCCACACTATTGCCGTAATTTCCACCACAACACTGTAATGTCCCTTTAAACAGTTTGTATGAAAGATTGTTTGGGTAGTTTCTATGGAGATAAACAGTGACATCAGAGCACATGTATATAGCACCAAATCACAACAAACAGTTGCCCCAAGGTGCTTTATATTGTAAGGCAATGGTGTGGTGGAAATTACATTTACAAGGCTAATAGTGCCCGTAGTTAAAGAATCACCCAAATATACTGATGTTGATAGATGACATGTGACAAAGTGCAAAAAAAATGAGCCTGGACTTCTGGCTACAAACTTGTATCACTCTTCACAGTTTAAAAAAAAATAAATCAAGTAAACAAATACATTCATGTACACATTTGAAAACAACTATGCATGTTGTCCAATGGATTTGATTACAGTCAAAAAAAAGATGAAATCATTATCGATTTGATGAAATCATATACAGTATGAGGGTTCATGCTGTATATGATAGTCAGCTTTGTTCTTTAAAATGTCAATTTCATTAGAGAGCCCCAAATTTGCAGCAACAATGGGCCCAGACGTCCGATTACAGATCTGTGCCACTCTTCACAGTTCCAAAGAATCAAGTAAACAAATACGTTTATATACACATTTGAAAAAAACTATGCATGTTGTCAAGTGGATTTGATTACAATCAAAAAAAAAAAAAAAGCACACACATTTGTACTGTTTACAGTCATAACATCAGGTATATACCATCATAAAATACTGTAAAAAAAAACAAAAAAAACAAAAAAACTATTGGTCAATAGACCAAAAAAGGGAAACGGTGCATCCTTCTGGTGCAAATACAATCAAGACAAGGTGCTCGAACAGAACATTAAATCTGTGTAGAAGCATTGAACAACACAACAGGGGCATGTTCACATAAGACAACAACATTGGCACTAATGATGATGACAAAGCTGCATAGGAGAATCACAAAAAGGGTCTGACATCAAAATCCTCATTGAATCCTTTAGGACTGAGAGTGTCCAGAGTGTAGATCCAATAACTTTCTCTTCTGAGCAAAGTTTGATTAATATCACCACCGCGGTTCGTAAGCTTTACTTGTTGTATCCCAGTATATCTGTGTGCTCACATTATGTTGAGCCTGTGTAAAGTGAATGGCCACTGAACGTTTATTGTCTTTGTTATGAATGTTAGATCTGTGCTCCAATATTCTAATTTTAAGAGGTCTTGTTGTTTTCCAAATATAAGCTAAGCCACAAGGGCATTTTAACATGTAAATAACATTAGCAGTGTTACATGTAATAATGCCATGAATTCTAAAGGTTTTGCCAGTCCTAGGATGTACAAATGTTTGAGTTTCATGAGTAAAATTACATTGGGCACAGTGGCCACATCTGTAATTACTATATGGTGTTGCTTGTAAAAAATATGGTTGACAACGTGGAGGCAGGTTTGCACAAACAAGCATGGAGTTCAGATTAGGTGCTCTCTTAAAAACAATGCGGGGTGGCAATGAAAAGTCTTGAATATCTTTTAGTTTGGGATCAGTTTTTATGATGTGCCAGTGCTTCTTTATAATTTTCTCAAATTCCCTCCTAAGTGGTGAATATTGAACAATATAGTTCAATCTGGAGGGCTCTGTTTTAATGGGGTGTTTTTTTGTTTTTTTTTCTGTAAAGACAGTCATTTTGGGAAATAGTGTCAAATTTTTTCTGGGCTTCTGTAATCCATGCTGGATTATATTGTCTCTGCTCAAATCCTCAGATTGTAAATTATAATCAGAGTTTGAGGTACAGATCCAACGTATCCGGTTGAACTGTGAGCAAGTCAAGCTGTGCCATGCAATATCGAGTTGCAGTCAGTCGGCTTTCTGAACAAACTAGTATGTAGTCTATTATCTTTCCTGTGGATCAAAATGTCCAGAAAGCTCATTTGGTGTTAATGCCACTCGATGGTAAATTTCAGATTATAGTCGTTATCATTCATAAACTTGTGAAATTCCCTGAGTGATGATTCAGTATCGATCATCGATATACCTCTTCCAATGTGTGATATGTATGATAAAGGACAGAATACATACAGAGCACATACATGACATGCATGACAACATGCATCGTTTTTTTCAAATGTGTATATAAACATATTTGTTTACTTGATTCTTTGGAACTGTGAAGAGTGGCACAGATCTGTAATCGGACATCTGGGCCCATTGTTGCTGCAAATTTGGGGCTCTCTAATGAAATTGACATTTTAAAGAACAAAGCTGACTATCATATACAGCATGAACCCTCATACTGTATATGATTTCATCAAATCGATAATGATTTCATCTTTTTTTGACTGTAATCAAATCCATTGGACAACATGCATAGTTGTTTTCAAATGTGTACATGAATGTATTTGTTTACTTGATTTTTTTTTTTTTTTAAACTGTGAAGAGTGATACAAGTTTATAGCCAGAAGTCCAGGCTCATTTGGCTGAAAATTTAATATTCTAAGGATCAAAGTTGACTATCATATACAGCATGAACCCTACCTGATGTTTTTGACTGTAAAAAGAGTGTAAATGTGTGTATTTTTAAATTTTTTTTTTGCACTTTGTCACATGTCATCTATCAACGTCAGTATATATATATATACAGGTGCGTCCAGGCACAGTCATTATGTCTGATGAAGGGCCAGGCCCGAAACGTCACCCTCGGTGTTATTAAAGATTAGTTTGGGAGCTAACTGGCTGTGCGGGTCTTTACTTCATTTTTTGTGCTTTTTTAAATATACCACAAGCAGCCGTGATTTTGGGAATGAGATGGAGTCACGTTCTCATCCTGAAACAAACGTTTCACTGTTACGAGTTCAGAGTGTTTTTAAGTTGTGGAGATTTTGTCAAAGTTGTTGAAGGGTTTTTGAGTCTCTGTTGAGTTTGTGATGTAAACGGTGAAACTTTGTGTCCCAAAGCTCGTCTCAGACCGGGAGCAGAGGACAGATCTTGACAGCATTTGGGGAGAAGCTGTGAGCGGGTTCAACTTTTAAATAGGTTCTATGTGTGTAAGGATCTTTGTTATGCTGGAACTCGGTTCTGTAAATGTTATCTGTTAAATGTTTGCTGTGAGTTCATGCTCTTAAATGGTTTGTATGTTTAACAGGTGTGTTGGGAAAAAGGGAAAAACTGGACCACCGAGTCCGGGATTTATTGTGATTAAACACACGGTGCTAAGAATGACCTTAGCAGCTTTCTAAAACGTCTGCTGCTGGTTACACTCGCGTAAAACTTTCATTACAAACATCTGTCTTTATAGAACTGAATGTGCGCGTCAGGGACTTAGACCATAGAAAAAAACGAGTAGTGTTTACCGTACAGATCCACAACACTGTGTTAAACTGGTTTGGCCGCTAACATGCTAACTGACATTAAAACGCGAGAAGCAAATGTATAAGCCTGTTTAGCATTACAAGTACGCATGCGTGGTGGTCCCTCTGTTTAAGAAGAGGGACTGGACAGTGTGTTCCAACTACAGGGGGATCACACTCCTCAGCCTCCCTGGTAAGGTCTGTTCCAGAGTACTGGAGAGGAGAATTCGACCGATAGTCAAACCTCGGATTCAGGAGGAGCAGTGTGGTTTTTGTCCTGGAGTGTCCTTGCCTCAATTGGAGGAGTTTAAGTATCTCGGGTTCTAGTTCACGAACGAGGGACTGATGGAGGGTGAGCTCGACAGACGGATCGGTGCAGTGTCTGCAGTGATGCGGTCACTGAATCAGATCGTCGTGGTGAAGAAAGAGCTAAGTGGGGGGGGGGCAAAGCTCTCGATTTACCGATCGATCTACATTCCGACCCTCACCTATGTTCATGAGATTTGGTTCATGACCGAAAGAGCGAGATTGCAAGTACAAGCGGCAGAGATGAGTTCCCTCCGCAGGGTGGCTGGGCGCTCCCTTAGAGATAGGGTGAGGAGCTCAGTCACTCGGGAGGAGCTCGGAGTTGAGCCGCTGCTCCTCCACATCAAAAGGAGCCAGCTGAGGTGGCTCGGGCATCTTTTCTGGATGCCCCCTGGACGCCTCGCTGGAGAGGTGTTCTGTGCACGTCCCATCAGGAGGAGGCCCCGGGGAAGACCCAGGACATGCTGGAGGGACTACGTCTCTCGGCTGGCTTGGGAATGCCTCGAGGTTCCCCCGGAGGAGCTGGGGGAGGTGTGTGTGGATCAGGAGGTCTGGGTGGCTTTGCTTGAGGTGCTGCCCTGTGACCCGACTCCGGATAAAGCAGAAGAAGATGGATGGATGGAAGGTATCAAACCTCCTGTTGGAGCTCTGGGAATAACAGCAACTTCCTCCACAGGTATTCGGGAAACAAGTTCAGATGAACCTATTCATTGATGTTTCTACAATATACTAATCTATTCTCTTGTCAAAGCATTCTGTCTCCTAGACCAAAGAAGAATGATGAGCGACAAGCACATCGCTACTTGCAGCAGGTGGTGCGGCCCCTGGCATGAAGATGTTTGCTGCTGGCCTCTCATTCCTCCTGGCCCTCTTGGATGAAGATCACTTCACCTTTCACTGAGTATAGGGTCACCGGTCAGGTCTACATTTACGGATCTCACTATGTTGCTCAGTGTAATACATGTCCACGCTGTTAGCAGGGACAGCTGAGGTTGGTGTACATTTAGACATTACATTTAGACTTGCATTTTTGTTGTTTTTCACCATGGTACTACACATGTTGTTAGTATTTCCATGTTACATGCTTTGCAATAAGCGGAGTAAAATCCCGCAAAAATTCTCCACACGCTCCATTGCTTGCCTGAAGGGAGCCTGGTTCAAGGTGTCACGTAAAGTTCGGCAGTTATGTCAAGTCGTGCTTGGGTGCACAGGCACTGTGACACCACTGATGAGATACTCCCTTTGGGTCCACACAGGCTCACGTACTCTCGGGTGTTTTTGGTGCTTTGGTAGATATTTAGATGCTTTTGTTGTTTTTATTGTTTTCACACTTCACTTTTGTCTTAGGTGATGAGACTTAAGGTCACGTCAACAGCAGGAGTTGTTGGGCAGTATGTCTGAGGGCCATGTTCTTGGTCTATTTTGATAACTACACATGTCCTCTGGAACATCGGCAGTATGTCTCATGGCCATGTTCCTGGTCTAACTTCATATCTCCTCTGTAAGGCTGTGAGTCCTACTGTTCTTTGCTTAACACGCCACACAGACAAAACAGTGTTACTTTTAGACATACCCTTCAGATGAGAGGTACCAAACATCAGTATCAAATGCAAAAACTCTTTTTCATCCAATCACATAGCTCCACTGAGCCACCCAGCAGGGAAGGCCCGCCCACTTGGAGGTTGGCTGAATGCAGGCTTAAAATGCAGGGGAGCCTGAAGGTTGTGGTTCTTCTAAACAGTGGCGCATGTGATGTCTGTTTTCAAGACCCCAGTGCTGTATTGGTGATGCTTTTGGTTCAATGTGGGCATCTCTTTAATACAGCATCTGGTTTTCTAAGTCCATCTGCTGTCAATATTTGAGTCTTAAGTTCGTTCACAACATAAAACTACTGGGGTGTGGATCTCAGGCAGAAAACTCCCAACAATGCTGTATTGCACATCGGGGTACTTCATGTCCTTTTTGCCCTCTTTGGTAATGGCTGCCGTGCCCCGCTGTAGGCATGGCAGCATTATGTTAGCGGTATACGGAGTGCGCGCTCTAGCTTCACTATATCCAACTCTGTGACTGTCCTTGACATTGGAGGGAAGTTTAAAATGAGCAGCCAGGAGAGTCTGATCTGTTTAAATTGGCTCCTCAGATATTTTGACCAGTAGGTTTAATGTGAAGTAGTGATGTTACTGTGCTATTAGCTTTATCGACATACAGTCTGTATCATGAAAAAAGTCACGTATTGAAACAAAGAGGCACAGATACCATCCAGCTGTAAATAAAATATGCACGTAGCTCATGCGTGGTATGGCATGTGTTACTGTCAGCGCTGTTATGGTATTATTATCATTATTATGGTATTAATTCATATTAAGTGGGCTGTTTAGCTGTGAAATATTGTATCTATATCCTTTATGTCAATATTAACTGATGTTTAGGACAAAGTAAACAAAATTTCAACATTTTGCTGTACTGGAATATTATAAATACCTGTGAAATGACCCCTATATGTGTGTGTGGACGCCACCTCTTACCCAGTGATCACTGGGATAGGCTCCAGGCATTCAGGGTCCCTTAATAGGAATAAGCGGTTATCAAAAATAAACAAATGAATGAACTACGATGGTCTGACAAATAGTTCCTGAAGTTTGGATAATGTAAACGATCCTGATGTCCGTCTCTGTCTTCCGCCTCCCTCTGGTGTCCCTGTGCTGTGTTTTTGGTTTTGGCTTTATTTTATGTGTTTTCAATTTAGGTTGATTTGTGTTATTTCATTTCTGTTTAAGTCATTTTCTGTTGACTTCCTGCTTTACTTTGACGTTATTGTGAGAGGAAACGTGTTGATTGAGTTGATTTGTGTGCACCTGCCCTCAGTTAGTCATCTGTTTCCAGTTTACTGAAACTCTGATTTTGTGTTTCTCTTTGCTGGTACATCAGTTGTTCTTCCCTTGTGGTCTGAGTTTGATCTCCAGTTGCTGACCTTCTTCCCCTTGTGAACCTGCCTATTGATTATTGGACATTTCGCCGGGTATGATTGATCTCCGTGTTTCGACATTAAGCTTGTTCATTGTTTAACCCGTCTGCTTGGTCCCTGATGAATCCCGCTGCTGTTTTATTGTCCTGGACTCATCCTGGCTGAGATCAAAGAACTTTTTTTTTACGTCATGATCCCACAGAGAACAATGAAATGCAACTCAACTCATATTTATTTGTAGAGTGCTTTAAAACAACCGTAGCTGAAAACAAAGTGCTGTACATAAAAACAGAAAACAATTAAAAGCAATAAAATAAATGAGAACAATTGTTTCATTGTTTTTAAAAGCAATTAGAAACAATAATAACAATAAAACAATCTAATACCTGCTGACTTGGCTGAAGGTCATTTTGGAGAAGTTGTCTACTCTGATTGGCTGCCAACTGCTTGATGCCACTCCAGAGTTTCCTGGAATACTGCTGCAGTTGGTGGACGACCTCCAGCCTCACACAATGAGGCGGCTGAAAAACACCACACTCACCTGTCTCCATGATGGCTGACAAACGGCTTGTGGCACCTGTTCCACCTGTTCCTGTGTCCGCGGCAGCTGAGTGTCGGCACGCCTCAGCTCTTCCTGTGTTCGAGGCAAATGACACATGGTGCATCTTTCCTGTCTTACCAGTTCCAGTACCGAGGTTGCCGACAAACGGTGCATCTCTCCACTACAGCCATTAACACTCCGCTACTCCACCAGTGCAAAACCTCTTTAGCCCTTGTCTCTGCTACTAGCAGCTCTACAGTCACTGTGGCAGCATTCAGCAGTACTCCGGTCACCATAACTGTGTTCCGCGGTGCTCCGGTCACCATAACCGTGTTCCGCGGTGCTCCGGTCACCATAACCGTGTTCCGCGGTGCTCCGGTCACCATAACTGTGTTCCGCGGTGCTCCGGTCACCTCACCCGTGTTCCGCGGTGCTCCGGTCACCATAACCGTGTTCCGGGGTGCTCCGGTCACCATAACCGTGTTCCGGGGTGCTCCGGTCACCATAACCGTGTTCCGCGGTGCTCCGGTCACCATAACCGTGTTCCGCGGTGCTCCGGTCACCTCACCCGTGTTCCGCGGTGCTCCGGTCACCTCACCCGTGTTCCGCGGTGCTCCGGTCACCATAACCGTGTTCCGCGGTGCTCCGGTCACCATAACTGTGTTCCGCGGTGCTCCGGTCACCTCACCCGTGTTCCACAGCATCACACTGGTACATTAGTTGTTTTTCTCTTGTGTGTCCTAGTGGTTTGTATTCTCAGAGTTTGCTCTGCAGTTGCCGACCTTCTCCTGGTGTTTTCTGAGCCTGTTGGTTGTATCCTGTGTAGGATCTGGACTGTACCTTAGCTATGAATAAATAGCTTTGATTTCATCCTGCCTGTTCTCCGCCATGGGGTCACATCTGTACACAATCCTTGACATGATGGACTGTTGACATACAGCACACCGTTTGTATCAGTACGAGTGGTGCTGTTAAACATTCTGGTTTCTTTAAAGCTACAGGATTTAGTGGTGTTTATTAGCAAAAATGTAATATAGCATTCATAATCATCTATTCATTCTTGTATAATTACCTACAGCAATGACATGATGTATTTTCATCAGCTTAGAACAAGCTCTTTATGTCTCCATGGTTGCACGCCCCCTCATGGCGGCTGCCATGTTGATACAGTGGCCCAAAAGGGACATACTTACTCCAGCACTGCTGGAAGGCTGGAGGAAAAGGAAGAACCATTGGTTGTTAACCACTCCTTGCTCGTGCAGGCTCAAAAGACTGAGAATTGTGTCAATTCACATGTGTGAGTCCAGAATGTTTATAGAACCTTTTACCTCAAAAGTTTTTTGAAGAACTCAACCCTTTTATATCCTGTTAATTATGTAATTTTTAAATGTTAATTTACTCTTAATGTATTTGTAAATTGTTTAGGTTCTTGTTTTCATATACACATTATTATTATTATTATTAGTAGAGGTAGTAGTAGTATTTTTACTTCTATTTTGTCACTTGATTTTTTTTTTAATGGACCACAATGGAAATAAGTGTTTTCACTTTCTTATATCATCCATGTATTTTTGACGTATTTACAATCATTTTATGTACTTACATGATTACATGAATTATCAGTGTCCATTGATCAGTGTTGTTAGATACTATATGTAGCTTATCTAAAAATATTTGTTCTATCAACAGCGTTCATCCTTGACGCAAAATACATAAACATGAACGGCAAATGTCAGCTCTCCCCACTTTGTGTGTGATAGAAATTACGCATGCACACACATACTTTTTTGTCTTTTCTGCATTCTGCTGTAAGCAGGTGCTTTTAATTTCACACACAAACAGATGGTGGTGGAAGACATCAACAACACTACACTTTTCCCTCATGGTAACAGCAACATGACACTAAACTAAACTGACTGAACCAGTTAAACTACAAAAACACAATAAATCACTAACACAACACTGTTAACCCTATGGGGCCAACACCGTCATATACGACGGCTGGGACTGAGCTTTACTAAATTATAAATAACTTTTTAATAATATGAGATAGAAACTTACTGTTTTTTGCTGAAAAGTTAACTCCACTGACTTTTGATCCACCGTCAGCCATCTTTGTACTCTTCATAGAAGCTGTGTGATGATGTGCAGAATGTGAGTGTCCAATCGAAATTGGTTGACCGTCACATGGTTTTCCAAAATCCAATCATAGGGCAGATTTACCTCAGGTGATAAACCAAAGATCATTTTCAAGAGTGATATCTTACTAGTTGGCCCGTTTGAATAGCCCACTAACTCTTCCAATGCGCCCTGAGCCATTATGCACAGCAAAAGTGAAAGCAGACAGCCTTGCCTGACAATCTCACGTGCTCAAACAAAGAGTGTGTAACTATCAGGATTGCTCCACTAGTTTGCATTTGAATGTTACTGGATAACTCTGTGGCTCTCTCCCTCTGGTGTAAAGCACTGTTTACATAGCAGTGGAGTGAGGGAGAGGGGCCGCTCCTCAGACTGGAGCCAAAGTGTGAAATGAAAGCTGCTTGCAGAGTCAGACGGAAGACTCCAAAACACAGTAGAAACAGAAATTTGTGTTGTGACCTTTTTGTAATAGCAGACAGAAATTGCTTTGAGTTGAAGACAAACAAAATGCATAGACCATTGTGTATATATTGTTCAAAATCTGCATTTGTGTTTATTGTTTGAACTTTTTTTTGTCCAGTCTTTTATTTTCTGCTTTACTTTTTCCTTTATTTCTGATTGTAAACCTTTATTACACTTATGAAACACAACACAAGCATATATATTATGAAAGAACAGGTTGTCCTGAAAAAAAGAGACATAACACTTGATTGTGGGATGCAGGTAGAGCTGTTAACAGCAATAATAAAACATTTATGCCAGGCGAGTGAACTGTCCAAAAAATGCCCTCAGACCCCAGAGGGTTAAACTAACATAAACCACAATAACAAATTTTAAAATGCCAAACCTGAACTCCCATGGTGCCTTGCATTGCTTATTGGTGGGCTAAAATTGCTAATTTCACCAAAAATATTAGTCCTATCAACTTTCTGTTTTTGCAACATTCCTCCTTGACCCAACATACATAAACATACCAAACAGCAAATGTCAGCTCTCCCCAGTTTCTGCGTGATCGAAGCCACACACACACACACACACACACACACCCACACGGACAGAGAACACGTCGCTATTATAATATAAATAATAATAATACTGACAATAATAATAGTGTGAATATGATAACAAGAGCCTAAACAATTCATAAATACATTAAAACAGTAAATTAACATAAAAAATTACATAGGAAATAAAATAGTTGAGTTCTTCTAGAAACTGTTGATAGTCCGGAGGCTAAGGGACAAATTTTAGGGGAATCATGCACTTTTTTACAAAAGCACCAAAACTTTATCAGAGGTACTTTATAGTGTCCTGAAGTACACTAAACAAAAATATAAATGCAACACTTTTGGTTTTGCTCCCATTTTGTATGAGATGAACTCAAAGATCTAAAACTTTTCCACATACACAGTATCACCATTTCCCTCAAATATTGTTCACAAACCAGTCGAAATCTGTGATAGTGAGCACTTCTCCTTTGCTGAGATAATCCATCCCACCTCACAGGTGTGCCATATCAAGATGCTGATTAGACACCATGATTAGTGCACAGGTGTGCCTTAGACTGCCCACAATAAAAGGCCACTCTGAAAGGTGCAGTTTTATCACACAGCACAATGCCACAGATGTCACAAGATTTGAGGGAGCGTGCAATTGGCATGCTGACAGCAGGAATGTCAACCAGAGCTGTTGCTCGTGTATTGAATGTTCATTTCTCTACCATAAACCGTCTCCAAAGGCGTTTCAGAGAATTTGGCAGTACATCCAACCAGCCTCACAACCGCAGACCACGTGTAACCACACCAGCCCAGGACCTCCACATCCAGCATGTTCACCTCCAAGATCGTCTGAGACCAGCCACTCGGACAGCTGCTGAAACAATCGGTTTGCATAACCAAAGAATTTCTGCACAAACTGTCAGAAACCGTCTCAGGGAAGCTCATCTGCATGCTCGTCGTCCTCATCGGGGTCTCGACCTGACTCCAGTTCATCGTCGTAACCGACTTGAGTGGGCAAATGCTCACATTCGCTGGCGTTTGGCACGTTGGAGAGGTGTTCTCTTCACGGATGAATCCCGGTTCACACTGTCCAGGGCAGATGGCAGACAGCGTGTGTGGGTGAGCGGTTTTCTGATGTCTATGTTGTGGATCGAGTGGCCCATGGTGGCGGTGGGGTTATGGTATGGGCAGGCGTCTGTTATGGACGAAGAACACAGGTGCATTTTATTGATGGCATTTTGAATGCACAGAGATACCGTGACGAGATCCTGAGGCCCATTGTTGTGCCATACATCCAAGAACATCACCGAGGCCCATTGTTGTGCCATACATCCAAGAACATCACCTCATGTTGCAGCAGGATAATGCACGGCCCCATGTTGCAAGGATGTACACAATTCTTGGAAGCTGAAAATGTCCCAGTTCTTGCATGGCCGGCATACTCACCGGACATGTCACCCATTGAGCATGTTTGGGATGCTCTGGACCGGCGTATACGACAGCGTGTACCAGTTCCTGCCAATATCCAGCAACTTCGCACAGCCATTGAAGAGGAGTGGACCAGCATTCCACAGGCCACAATTGACAACCTGATCAACTCTATGCGAAGGAGATGTGTTGCACTGCATGAGGCAAATGGTGGTCACACCAGATACTGACTGGTATCCCCCCCAATAAAACAAAACTGCACCTTTCAGAGTGGCCTTTTATTGTGGGCAGTCTAAGGCACACCTGTGCACTAATCATGGTGTCTAATCAGCATCTTGATATGGCACACCTGTGAGGTGGGATGGATTATCTCAGCAAAGGAGAAGTGCTCACTATCACAGATTTAGACTGGTTTGTGAACAATATTTGAGGGAAATGGTGATATTGTGTATGTGGAAAAAGTTTTAGATCTTTGAGTTCATCTCATACAAAATGGGAGCAAAACCAAAAGTGTTGTTTTTATATTTTTGTTGAGTGTATATAAGCTCGGGAGATGTTGAATCCATAAACGTCTAAACTCTAAAAACTTGGGTTTAAGAGAATAACCATTTTCAGCTTTCTACAGCATATAATTCATGACAAACTCTTATCCAAATGTCTTTTTAAGTTCATAATAGAAACGTGAAGGTTATGAAAAATGTATTAAGGTTAAGTAGGGATGCTTCAAATGTACTTCAGTGTGCTTACACTCTTAGAAAAAGCTTTAGTCTAGGAAAAGTGACAAAATATTGTCAAACTCATTGTGAATATCAATATACCTATGAAATATATCTGTTTGCGAGCATAGGGCAAAGGAAAGATGCTACTCATGCACTCCAACATATTTACACTCTAAAATAACAACAGTGTTTGAACAGAAAGAAATGCTTTTTTATTAATTACAAGAAATCAATTTTGTTTTTATGGCCATAACCATTTAGTTGACAATTTAAAACACTCAGTTTACCTTATGCTATATCTTCCATAACATAAAATCATGACTCTATATTTAATTTACTTAAAGTGACTGAAAGCTGTTTTCATGCATAGAAAAAGAAAGTATGCTACAAATGCACTTAAACATAGTTTACACTCTTAAAAAATAATGGCAAATTAATGTTACAATTTAACCTCTTTCCATTTTGAAACATACCACCCTGCTAATGTATAAGGATGTACAACGACGTATGACGCCGCACGACAGACGATACATGATCACATAAGCTCAGTATAGCTTTGCACTAGTTGCAGTAGCCGTTCTCTACAGCTTAACAATGTCCAATCTTGATCACTGGCCCTCTATGTAATAACCATATGATCGTATTGTCATATGAATAGCAAAAAATACACTGTATTATAACCATGCAAACACCCTTTAAAAAAAGCAGGATACAGGGCTAAAATAAAACATCTCCCGCTTTGACATGACTTAATATAACCTAAAGAGTCCCTGGACAAAGTTTGGCGCTTTTGTAAAAAAGTGCACGATTCTATCCCTTAACTGATGGACTATGAGGTCTTAAGGTTCTAAAACATTCTGGACTCACACATCATAATTTATTACCACGCTTGAAAACTGTCAGATATGTATTTTATAAATATGACCCAATCTAGAGTCCGTGGATCCCCACGGACAACACGCTGGTGTGTTGTAGAAGTCCAGTGGGTTTTCTGCAGGTCCACCTGCATCAGCAGGAGTTCTGAACATCAATGTTTCCACATCATGTCATGGAGGTCAACACTCGGCTCCCCATCGTATTTTCGACTCTTTCTCTGTGTCACATGCGCGGGTTGCACTGCGTTGGGGAGTCGTCATCCTGCGATGGGCTGTTGTGCCTCGTGTGTACAAACCGCCTGTTATTGCAACAGTCTCCATATTTGGGGTCAAAGTGTATGAGAGTGACAAATGTGTTTCAGAACCCAAATTAGAGCCCTGGATCAGACGGGTCATGATGTCTCAGTCTGAACAGGACTGCCTTCCACGCTGGGCGCTCAGGAAGAACAGAGGAGGGCAGCGGGGTGCTCACATGTTTTATTGAGGGCGCGCTTGAGGGGCAAAAGCCTGTGAACATGAATAATGCAACGGATGAGGGGAACGGAAACAGATCTGTTGAAGTGCAGAGGCAACAGAGGGGCGACGCCTCCATTTCCAGACTCATTGCCGCATATTAATACACTCATCTGTAAAATCAGCCTGCAGCTGACATGTTTAGAAGATGTTTTCATCACCATCTTCTTCATTTGTTGGTTTGTTTTCAGAACAACACAAAAAAGTCAAACACTCAGAGCTCTGACCTTCAGCCTCACAATCTTCAAATTCGGCACGAGAATTACAAATATCATTTTTTACAATTTACATCACCACTGTCCAGATGTTTAATAACAGACACAATCTGCATAAAACGTGTTGACTGTCAGTCACAGAATATTTACAACTGTCAGATTTCATCAGCATCAGTGGGTTAGTTTGAGAGGAAAGAAAGGCTGAATCTCCGCTGTCTCACTATGAGATACAGTAGAGTCTGTACAGGGCTCTATACCCCACAAAACGTCTGTGGGGTATAGAGCCTTCTCCTACCATGGTCCAGCTCTGGAATGATCTACCTGCTGTTATTCGGCAGTCTGACACGGTGGAGATTTTTTAAATCAAGACTGAAGACCCACTTTTTTAGACTGTCTTATCATTAATTTTTTAATCTGTGTTTGTTTTGTAATTTCTTTTTATTCTACTGTGTTTTATCTTTTAACTGTGCTTTTCTTGCTTTTAATTTTGAATTTAGATTCATTTGTGTTGTGAATTATGTGAAGCGCCTTGGGGCGACTTTGTCGTGATTTGGCGCTATATAAATTAATAAATTGAATTGAGTAGTGTTCAGAATAATAGTAGTGCTATGTGACTAAAAAGATTAATCCAGGTTTTGAGTATATTTCTTATTGTTTCATGGGAAACAAGATACCAGTAGATTCAGTAGATTCTCACAAATCCAACAAGACCAAGCATTCATGATATGCACACTCTTAAGGCTATGAAATTGGGCTATTAGTAAAAAAAAAAGTAGAAAAGGGGGTGTTCACAATAATAGTAGCATCTGCTGTTGACGCTACAAACTCAAAACTATTATGTTCAAACTGCTTTTTTATCAATCCTGTGAATCACTAAACTAGTATTTAGTTTAATCTTTTTTAACTAATAGATTACAAGAAGTCAGAGTTAACTGAGCTCTTTCAGTACTCAAATCATCAAGCACAGGTGCACCACAAGGCTGTGTCAGTTCTCCTGTTCTCTTCACTCTTTATACCAATAACTGTACAAATAACTACTGTAATAACTTTGTTTTTAAATTTTCTGATGACACAGCCATTTTGAGCCTACTGCACAAAGACTCAAGTCCAACAAAGTACTTCTCTGAAGTGAAACACTTTGTGCAGTGGTGTGATGACAACCACTTGGTTTTAAATGTTAATAAAACCAATGAAATGATTCTGGATCTAAGGACTGTTGGGGACCATACTCCTGTGGTCATACATGGTACTCCTATTGACCAGGTCAACTCATACAAGTACTTGGGGCTGCACATAGACAATACTCTCAGCTGGACTGTACATGTGGACAGTTTGTGCTCTCGACTCCATCAGAGACTTTATTTTCTTCGTAGACTTCGTTTGTATGGAGTCAATCAAAAAATAATGTTGTTGTTTTACCAGGCAGTGTTAGAGAGTCTAGTCAGATATGGCATGACTGCCTGGTCCGTCAACCTCTCTGTACAACTTAAAACTTAACAGACAAATTGATAATGCAATGAAGATAATTGGAAAGAAACAATATCAGTCCCTCAGCTCACTCTATGAAGAGTCTGTCTTGAAAGCAGCTCAATCAATCAATCAACTTTTTTCTTGTATAGCGCCAAATCACAACAAACAGTTGCCCCAAGGCGCTCCACATTGCAAGGCAAGGCCATACAATAATTATGAAACACAGTCTACGTCTAAAGCAACATAACCAAGGGATGGTCCAGGGTCACCCGATCCAGCCCTAACTATAAGCCTTAGCGAAAAGGAAAGTTTTAAGCCTAATCTTAAAAGTAGAGAGGGTATCTGTCTCCCTGATCTGAATTGGGAGCTGGTTCCACAGGAGAGGAGCCTGAAAGCTGAAGGCTCTGCCTCCCATTCTACTCTTACAAACCCTAGGAACTACAAGTAAGCCCGCAGTCTGAGAGCGAAGCGCTCTAATGGGGTAATATGGTACTACGAGGTCCCTAAGATAAGATGGGACCTGATTATTCAAAACCTTATAAGTAAGAAGAAGAATTTTAAATTCTATTCTAGCATTAACAGGAAGCCAATGAAGGGAGGCCAACACGGGTGAGATATGCTCTCTCCTGCTAGTCCCCGTCAGTACTCTAGCTGCAGCATTCTGAACCAACTGAAGGCTTTTTAGGGAACTTTTAGGACAACCTGATAATAATGAATTACAATAGTCCAGCCTAGAGGAAACAAATGCATGAATTAGTTTTTCAGCATCACTCTGAGACAAGACCTTTCTGATTTTAGAAATATTGCGTAAATGCAAAAAGGCAGTCCTACATATTTGTTTAATATGCGCTTTGAATGACATATCCTGATCAAAAATAACTCCAAGATTTCTCACAGTATTACTAGAGATCAGGGAAATGCCATCCAGAGTAACGATCTGGTTAGACACCATGCTTCTAAGATTTGTGGGGCCAAGTACAATAACTTCAGTTTTATCTGAGTTTAAAAGCAGGAAATTAGAGGTCATCCATGTCTTTATGTCTGTAAGACAATCCTGCAGTTTAGCTAATTGGTGCGTATCCTCTGGCTTCATGGATAGATAAAGCTGGGTATCATCTGCGTAACAATGAAAATTTAAGCAATACCGTCTAATAATACTGCCCAAGGGAAGCATGTATAAAGTGAATAAAATTGGTCCTAGCACAGAACCTTGTGGAACTCCATAATTAACTTTAGTCTGTGAAGAAGATTCCCCATTTACATGAACAAACTGTAATCTATTAGACAAATATGATTCAAACCACCGCAGCGCAATGCCTTTAATACCTATGACATGCTCTAATCTCTGTAATAAAATTTTATGGTCAACAGTATCAAAAGCAGCACTGAGGTCCAACAGAACAAGCACAGAGATAAGTCCACTGTCCGAAGCCATAAGAAGATCATTTGTAACCTTCACTAATGCTGTTTCTGTACTATGATGAATTCTAAAACCTGACTGAAACTCTTCAAATAGACCATTCCTCTGCAGGTGATCAGTTAGCTGTTTTACAACTACCCTCTCAAGAATCTTTGAGAGAAAAGGAAGGTTGGAGATTGGCCTATAATTAGCTAAGATAGCTGGGTCAAGTGATGGCTTTTTAAGTAATGGTTTAATTACTGCCACCTTAAAGGCCTGTGGTACATAACCAACTAACAAAGATAGATTGATCATATTTAAGATTGAAGCATTAAATAATGGTAGGACTTCCTTGAGCAGCCTGGCAGGAATGGGGTCTAATAAGCATGTTGATGGTTTGGATGAAGTAACTAATGAAAATAACTCAGACAGAACAATCGGAGAGAAAGAGTCTAACCAAATACCGGCATCACTGAAAGCAGCCAAAGATAACGATACATCTTTGGGATGGTTATGAGTAATTTTTTCTCTAATAGTCAAAATTTTGTTAGCAAAGAAAGTCATGAAGTCATTACTAGTTAAAGTTAATGGAATACTCAGCTCAATAGAGCTCTGACTCTTTGTCAGCCTGGCTACAGTGCTGAAAAGAAACCTGGGGTTGTTCTTATTTTCTTCAATTAGTGATGAGTAGAAAGATGTCCTAGCTTCACGAAGGGCTTTCTTATAGAGCAACAAACTCTTTTTCCAGGCTAAGTGAAGATCTTCTAAATTAGTGAGACGCCATTTCCTCTCCAGCTTACGGGTTATCTGCTTTAAGCTACGAGTTTGTGAGTTATACCACGGAGTCAGACACTTCTGATTTAAAGCTCTCTTTTTCAGAGGAGCTACAGCATCCAAAGTTGTCTTCAATGAGGATGTAAAACTATTGACAAGATACTCTAACTCCCTTACAGAGTTTAGGTAGCTACTCTGCTCTGTGTTGGTATATGACATTAGAGAACATAAAGAAGGAATCATATCCTTAAACCTAGTTACAGCGCTTTCTGAAAGACTTCTAGTGTAATGAAACTTATTCCCCACTGCAGGGTAGTCCATCAGGGTAAATGTAAATGTTATTAAAAAATGTTCAGACAAAAGGGAGTTTTCAGGGAATACTGTTAAGTCTTCTATTTCCATACCATAAGTCAGAACAAGATCTAAAATATGATTAAAGTGGTGGGTGGACTCATTTACTTTTTGAGCAAAGCCGATAGAGTCTAATAATAGATTAAATGCAGTGTTGAGGCTGTCATTCTCAGCATCTGTGTGGATGTTAAAATCGCCCACTATAATTATCTTATCTGAGCTAAGCACTAAGTCAGACAAAAGGTCTGAAAATTCACAGAGAAACTCACAGTAACGACCAGGTGGACGATAGATAATAACAAATAAAACTGGTTTTTGGGACTTCCAATTTGGATGGACAAGACTAAGAGACAAGCTTTCAAATGAATTAAAGCTCTGTCTAGGTTTTTGATTAATTAATAAGCTGGAATGGAAGATTGCTGCTAATCCTCCGCCCCGGCCCGTGCTACGAGCATTCTGACAGTTAGTGTGACTCGGGGGTGTTGACTCATTTAAACTAACATATTCATCCTGCTGTAACCAAGTTTCTGTTAGGCAGAATAAATCAATACGTTGATCAATTATTATATCATTTACCAACAGGGACTTAGAAGAAAGAGACCTAATGTTTAATAGACCACATTTAACTGTTTTAGTCTGTGGTGCAGTTGAAGGAGCTATATTATTTTTTCTTTTTGAATTTTTATGCTTAAATAGATTTTTGCTAGTTATTGGTGGTCTGGGAGCAGGCACCGTCTCTACGGGGATGGGGTAATGAGGGGATGGCAGGGGGAGAGAAGCTGCAGAGAGGTGTATAAGACCACAGCTCTGCCTCCTGGTCCCAACGCTAGACAGTCACAGTTTGGAGGATCCCAAAAAATTGGCCAGATTTCTAGAAATGAGAGCTGCTCCCTCTAAAGTGGGATGGATGCCGTCTCTCCTAACAAGACCAGGTTTTCCCCAGAAGCTTTGCCAATTATCAATGAAGCCCACCTCATTTTTTGGACACCACTCAGACAGCCAGCAATTCAAGGAGAACATGCGGCTAAACATGTCACTCCCGGTCTGATTGGGGAGGGGCCCAGAGAAAACAACAGAGTCCGACATTGTTTTTGCAAAGTTACACACCGATTTAATGTTAATTTTAGTGACCTCCGATTGGCGTAACCGAGTGTCATTACTGCCGACGTGAATTACAATCTTACCAAATTCAGAGGATACTGATGGATTCAGCTCATGTCCTTCACACAGAGGACACTCTCCTTTCCTCTGGGAGAAGGTATAGAGTCACTCGGAGCAGACTGAATAGACTCAAAAAATTCATTCGTCCCCATGTCCATCAGATTGCTAAACAATAATGTCTAAAACTGGAATTGTGCAACACTTATGGTGTTTCTCCTGACTTCCTGTCATGTTAATTTGTTATGGATGTGGTTGTGTTTTTACTTGTATCTGTTTGTTTTCCTTTTGTAAAGGCACTTTGCATGAGTCCAAGACAAATTTCCCTGAGGGGACAATAAAGTGTATCGTATCGTAGTTGTATAACCACAGTTTTTCATGATTTCTTCACATCTGTGAGGCATTAATTTTGTTGGTTTGGAACCAAGATTTTGCTGGTTTACTAGTGTGCTTGGGGTCATTGTCTTGTTGAAACACCCATTTCAAGGGCATGTCCTCTTCAGCATAAGGCAACATGACCTCTTCAAGTATTTTGACATATCCAAACTGATCTATGATACCTGGTATGCCATATATAGGAGAAACATGCCCATATCATGATGCTTGCACCACCATGCTTCACTGTCTTCACTGTGAACTGTGGCTTGAATTCAGAGTTTGGGGGTCGTCTCACAAACTGTCTGTGGCCCTTGGACCCAAAAATAACAATTTTACTCTCATCAGTCCACAAAATATTCCTCCATTTCTCTTTAGGCCAGTTGATGTGTTCTTTGGCAAATTGTAACCTCTTCTGCACATGTCTTTTATTTAACAGAGGGACTTTGCGGGGGATTCTTGCAAATAAATTAGCTTCACACAGGCGTCTTCTAACTGTCACAGCACTTACAGGTAACTCCAGACTGTCTTTGATCATCCTGGAGCTGATCAATGGGTGAGCCTTTGCTATTCTGGTTATTCTTCTATCCATTTTGATGGTTGTTTTCCATTTTCCTATAATTTTTAATTCATAATTTTTTGCACCTGCGTGTAAGTTTTCCCCTCTCCAATCAACTTTTTAATCAAACTACGCTGTTCTTCTGAACAATGTCTTGAACGTCCCATTTTCCTCAGGCTTTCAAAGAGAAAAGCATGTTCAACAGGTACTGGCTTCATCCTTAAATAGGGGGCACCTGATTCACACCTGTTTGTTCCACAAAATTGACAAACTCACTGACTGAATACCACACTATTATTATTGTGAACACCCCCTTTTCTACTTTTTTTTTTACTAATAGCCCAATTTCATAGCCTTAAGAGTGTGCATATCATGAATGCTTGGTCTTGTTGGATTTGTGAGAATCTACTGAATCTACTGGTACCTTGTTTCCCATGTAACAATAAGAAATATACTCAAAACCTGGATTAATCTTTTCAGTCACATAGCACTACTATTATTCTGAACACTACTGTATAATGCTCCTGACTTGGTAGTACTTGTTTTAGAGAAGTCACAAAAGCTACATAAGTACTGATATTATTACAGGGATCATGCAATTACACATGTACTTTCAAGTCACAGCATGGTAGACCATGGGGCATTCCACAGAAATATGAAATTTCGTTTGACCCATTACTGAACAAAGATCTGACTCTTGTATCCTCTGATTAATGGTACAAATGTGCCAGAATGCCATTTTTCTGGAAATATTACCTGCACATTAATTAGTAACAGCTGTTTCAAATCTACAGTCTTTGTTTTAATATGACTGCAGTTCTTAACCTTATAACTCCAAGTGTATCATATTTGATACAGGATTTTCTGAGATGTCTGCTTCATGTCTGCAAAAAAACCCATCGTATACAATGAAATACTTGTAGTGCACAGACAAACCACCAGAAAAGACAGATTGCATCAAAGGGAAATGCTCATGTCTTGAACATAGCCGACCTTGCACAGAACTGTGTAGGTGCTTAGACTGTTCAAATTCTGGGGAAAAGCCACAAGAGGATGAAGATGAGTTGGCCTCAGACTCGGACCTGGATTCAGGGGAAAGTGATGGCCAATAGACATGAAAAATTTAAATATTTCTGATTTATAGACAGTAACTCTTACAGAGACAGTTGATAAATATAGTTAGAATTTTAGCCACAGGATATTTGAAGTAATTTGTGCTACGTTATGGATTTACTGAGTCAAAGGGAAGGTGTTTAATGTCTAATAGAGGAAGTTGTTATGTGTCGGACGCAGCACGGAGAACCGACCAGCGTTTGAAGGACCCAGTATGAAATAAGCAGAGCACGGTACAAAGGCTAACTGAATTTAATACATAACAGTGATGTGATACAAAACAACTAAAGAGTGTGCGGTCTGGCGTGGTGGTGATACGGTGCGCTCCCAGCAGTGCTAACGGTCCGGAGCCAGAAGCCGTTCGGACCCAAGGACCCCGCCGACACCCCCCAGGTGGCCGCAACAAACCGAGTCTGTGAAAGAAGGAACCATTATGTGAGTCCACACTCTACACACAGAGAGAACACTTAAGGTGTACAAACAGCAAACACTTCCTGGCTTGATTACTAATCTGGCTTCCCAACCTGCAGGCATGGAACATCCAGTTCACAAAACTCCACTGCAGTGGAAGCCGATACATGACTAACGTACAGCTCAATATAATAAGGTGTGAGGGACACCACATTTACTGACTGTATAAATGTTAGTCACAAAATCTAACGTACCTCAGGAAGTGTGCTGACGAGCGTGAGACCTCACCCCCTCCTCTTTCACAGACCGTGCATCAAACCCTGGACGTTCTCTGCATCCACTGATGATGAGATGGCTCCCGAGACGACGATCTCACCCGTCTGGTCACAAGGTCGAGTCTCTGGCAAATCCACACTGTATACTCCAGTCTTAAATGCCACCATGTTCCAATCCATATAGATGCACCTCAGCTGTGAGTCCTGACGAGCCGCAGGTGATCAGGGTGAAGTCCTAACAGCCTCAGCAACACAGCCACTCAGTCCCAAATGCATGCCACCTGGGAGGAAACACAAAAGGCAAACAAACCGGCAGCCAGGCCCCCCAGCCATACAACAGAAGTTCACAGATCAGGAGGAAATGAAAGGGGTGAGCTATTTAAAAACACTTTGGTTACCCTGCATGACTAATGGCATGGCATGCACTAATTAATAGATGAATTAATTGAGTGGCATGGCATGATGCATATCAGTATTGTGTGATTCACTTAATAGACATGATACTTAAAAGAGTTAATACACGTACCAAATTTATTTTAAGGAAATATTCAAATTTGTTTGAGTGATTTGGTACTTTAAATATCATTAATGTATTTTTTTTCTCACCATTTCAGTTTGAATTTAAAGTTCTCGTGCACCATACACATGTACTTTCCAGGCATGTAAAGGGTTAATGTGAAATATGTTTTTGTCAGGAAAGAGTATATCACTTTCATTGGATATTCCAAAATTTTCATGAAAAATCATGCACAATTTCATGTTGCACACATTTATCCCATTTTTAAGAATTTTGCTCTTATAGTGCAAGTTTTGGTTCGTGGAGGGTTAATATCCAGTTTTATGACCCAGAAAACATCATTTTTGAATTGAGCACCCCAAAAATACCTAAGGATACCTATTTTCAGGTTGTCTGTTCATTTTTCACCACAATTAAACAATTTTTAGAGTTTTGCTCTTATATTGTACGTTTTGGGGCGTGAAGGGTTAATGTGCACATTTATGACCAAGAAAACATCATTTTTTAATTTAGCACCCCTAAATTAACTAGGAATAAGTGTTTTCAGGTTGTTCGCTCATATGTCAAACGAAACTTCATTTCTAAGCCTCTTTCAAGCTAAGCCCCATGGTCTATGGCAAGTTGTAGTAAATCAAGTGTCATTGCCAAGCCAAAAACAAGATCTCAGGCTAAAGAATTTGATAAAACCTTTGACAATGGTTTATGTTTTTAACATTTTTGAAGAGCATGGCCTCCTCCTAAGTTCTGTTATTCACACAGTGTTACTGAAATAAAACCTTTGACAATGGTTTATGTTTTTAAAGTTTTTTGAACAGCACGGCCTCCTCCTAAGTTCTGTTATTCACACAGTGTTACTGAAATAAAACCTTTGACAATGGTTTATGTTTTTAAAGTTTTTGAACAGCACGGCCTCCTCCTAAGTTCTGTTATTCACACAGTGTTACTGAAATAAAACCTTTGACAATGGTTTGTGTTTTTAAAGTTTTTGAAGAGCACGGCCTCCTCCTAAGTTCTGTTATTCACACAGTGTTACTGAAATAAAACCTTTGACAATGGTTTGTGTTTTTAAAGTTTTTGAACAGCACGGCCTCCTCCTAAGTTCTGTTATTCACACAGTGTTACTGAAATAAAACCTTTGACAATGGTTTATGTTTTTAAAGTTTTTGAAGAGCATGGCCTCCTCCTAAGTTCTGTTATTCACACAGTGTTACCGAAGTAAAACCTTTGACAATGGTTTGTGTTTTTAAAGTTTTTGAACAGCACGGCCTCCTCCTAAGTTCTGTTATTCACACAGTGTTACCGAAGTAAAACCTTTGACAATGGTTTATGTTTTTAAAGTTTTTGAACAGCACGGCCTCCTCCTAAGTTCTGTTATTCACACAGTGTTACTGAAATAAAACCTTTGACAATGGTTTATGTTTTTAAAGTTTTTGAACAGCACGGCCTCCTCCTAAGTTCTGTTATTCACACAGTGTTACCGAAGTAAAACCTTTGACAATGGTTTGTGTTTTTAAAGTTTTTGAACAGCACGGCCTCCTCCTAAGTTCTGTTATTCACACAGTGTTACCGAAGTAAAACCTTTGACAATGGTTTGTGTTTTTAAAGTTTTTGAACAGCACGGCCTCCTCCTAAGTTCTGTTATTCACACAGTGTTACTGAAATAAAACCTTTGACAATGGTTTGTGTTTTTAAAGTTTTTGAACAGCACGGCCTCCTCCTAAGTTCTGTTATTCACACAGTGTTACTGAAATAAAACCTTTGACAATGGTTTATGTTTTTAAAGTTTTTGAAGAGCACGGCCTCCTCCTAAGTTCTGTTATTCACACAGTGTTACTGAAATAAAACCTTTGACAATGGTTTATGTTTTTAAAGTTTTTGAAGAGCACGGCCTCCTCCTAAGTTCTGTTATTCACACAGTGTTACTGAAATAAAACCTTTGACAATGGTTTATGTTTTTAAAGTTTTTGAAGAGCATGGCCTCCTCCTACTCGGGAGGAGCTCGGAGTCGAGCCGCTGCTCCTCCACATCGAAAGGAGTCAGTTGAGGTGGCTCGGGCATCTTTTACGGATGCCCCCTGGACGCCTTGCTGGAGAGGTGTTCTGGGCACGTCGCATTGGGAGGAGGCCCCGGGGAAGACCCAGGACATGCTGGAGGGACTACATCTCTCACTGGAGGAGCTGGGGGAGGTGTGTGTGGATTGGGAGGTCTGGGCGGCTTTGCGTGAGCTGCTGCCCACGCGACCCGACTCCGGATAAAGCGGAAGAAAATGGATGGATGGATGGATGGCCTCCTCCTAAGTTCTGTTATTTACACAGTGTTACTGAAATAAAACCTTTGTGAAACAATTGTGTTTATAAAGTTTTTGAGCATGGACAAACTTTACACATAGTGGAATAGCCAGATAATTGAATATAGACCATACTTTGTTACATTCAAGTGGTGGAGGGTTATTTTCAAGATATAGGATTAATTTTGATGCCAAAAAGCTGGTATTAATACTTGTAGTTCTAAAGTCTGTCTGAGTCTAATACGGTGCGTCGGTCCCGTGTGGATCGGCATGGCGTGTTTCAGTACGTGTCCCGTGAGATGAACGTGGTTAGCATGAACGCCACCTACTGGCAGATCGAATGTCTCTGATGGTCTGAAACTGCTGCAGGACGTCGGCTCAGCGGTCACAGACTTTCTTTTTATTTCAGATAAATGTAAGAAAACTGAGGCCCTGTAAAGAGTCGTCACTGCTGCAGAGTTTGTGAACCAGCGGTTTTTGTTTTCCTCTGCGCGGGGGGGCTCTGAGGATCCAGGTTCATTTAAATTCCTGTGACACAATCATCTGGCGTCGCTCCTGTTCCCTGAAAATCCAACTCCAAAATCCAACAAAAAACGACATCTAATACCGAGCAGGAATTTGCAAGTCAGTGAGAGAAGTCAGTGGGAAGCTTCAGAACATTCTGAGCCCAGACGCCCCGCCCAGTGCACACGTGCAGTCACATGACCGACACAGAAAGAACGACACCGCGTGGAGCCCAGACCTTTAATATACGCCGGCACACATGCACTTGCAGCACTTCATCAGTGCTTTTTCCCAGCTGCTGCTCTCACTTGAAATCACAGAAACCATGAAATAAATTAAAAGGTATATTTTAAAAAGGGTTACATTTGATACACCTTCATATAGTTCATAAAACCGCTACGTCAAATATGTATCACAGAAACTAGCGTTTGACACAGAGAAGAACTCAGGTAACACACTCATGTGCTTTTTTGGCAGCAGGAATCTGTCCAACCAGGATGAGGGCCAGAAAGCAGAGACCGCCGGGAAGGCGGAGCTAAAGCTGATCCTCCCCAACGACGGACAGTCGGATGGCGATGAAGGGCGCGGCGGCCGGCCACTAGGCAAAGAAGGTTTCTACTTTCACCGCCTGACAGAACATCGTCATGGAAAAGACCAGACCCAGGATCTGTACAAACACAGCAAAGACATCTGAAAAGTCACAGCGAACTCTGTACATACAGGCAGGTTCATAAGTATTTGGACAGGCGTAGTTTGTGAAATTTTTCATCTGTACTCCACCACAGTTCTTATCTTCTTATATGTTCTTATCTGCTACTATAAGCACCAGCTTTGTAGTCATATGTCCAAGTGTTCTTGAAGTGGAGCAATATGGCCACATGGTGGACAATTACCGTTACTGCAGGTACAATAGAATTTCACCAAGAGCTCCAGTGATGTAGCTTTAATTCAAAGGGGTTTAAAAAATACACAGTGCTCCATTTTCAGTAATTAGACAAACTACATATACGGATTATTGTTACAAATCACTTTTACAGCCAGTGTTCTTGAGACAAGCCATGGGATGAATACATGAACATTTCTAAGTCAATGAACGTGCCTTGGACTTCATTTACACCAAAAACTAAGAAATACAAACCCTGTGGCACTATGTGGTAAATATGGAGTCAGCACTTCTCAAAAACTGAGTGACCAAACAAGACAAGTGCAAAGAAGACATCAGTGAGGGAAGCCACCAAGATGTCCAAGTCTGATGGAGCTCCAGGCTTCTGTGGCTGATCACCATCTGTCTGATGCGTCACAATATACAGCTTAATCAAATCTAGCCACGAGTCTCTCATGTGCCTTCTGGCAAACTCTGGAAAAAATGAGGTTCTCTTTGCCACTGCAACATGAAACTGTATAACTGGTGATACAACAGACATAAGTTGAACTATACACAGATTCTCTAGTTATAAATGACCACAGAAGCCCTCGTCACGGGCGTCTTGGTGGCTTCCCTCACTTGACCTTCTTGCACGATCACTCAGACAGATTTACCGCACACAGCACCACACGGTTTGTATGTTATTATGACGTAACTGAAGCCCAAGACATGTTCAGTGACTTGGAAATGTTCATGTCAAGACCCAGTTCAACAATCCAAAACAGCTGCAATCAGCAGGTCATTAGTTCAACAATCCAAACAGCTACAATCAGAAGGTCATTAGTTCAACAACACAAAACCGGCTACATTCAGCAGGTCATTAGTTCAACAACCCAAAACAGCTGCAATCAGCAGGTCATTAGTTCAACAACCCAAAACAGCTACAATCACCAGGTCATTAGTTCAACAACACAAAACAGCTGCAATCAGCATGTCATTAGTTCAACAACCCAAACTGGCTACAATCAGCATGTCATTATTTCAACAACCCAAAGTGGCTACAATCAGCAGGTCATTAGTTCAACAATCCAAACAGCTACAATCAGAAGGTCATTAGTTCAACAACACAAAACCGGCTACATTCAGCAGGTCATTAGTTCAACAACCCAAAACAGCTGCAATCAGCAGGTCATTAGTTTAACAACACAAAACAGCTGCAGTCAGCAGGTCATTAGTTCAACAACCCAAAACAGCTGCAATCAGCACATCATTATTTCAACAACCCAAAGTGGCTACAATCAGCAGGTCATTAGTTCAACAACCCAAAACAGCTACAATCACCAGGTCATTAGTTCAACAACCCAAACTGGCTACAATCAGCATGTCATTATTTCAACAACCCAAAGTGGCTACAATCAGCAGGTCATTAGTTCAACAACCCAAAACAGCTGCAATCAACAGGTCATTAGTTCAACAATCCAAAACAGCTGCAATCAGCAGGTCATTAGTTCAACAATCCAAACAGCTACAATCAGAAGGTCATTAGTTCAACAACACAAAACCGGCTACATTCAGAAGGTCATTAGTTCAACAACACAAAACCGGCTACATTCAGAAGGTCATTAGTTCAACAACACAAACCGGCTACATTCAGCAGGTCATTCATTCAACAACCCAAAACAGCTGCAGTCAGCAGGTCATTAGTTCAACAACCCAAAACAGCTGCAATCAGCACATCATTATTTCAACAACCCAAAGTGGCTACAATCAGCAGGTCATTAGTTCAACAACCCAAAACAGCTACAATCACCAGGTCATTAGTTCAACAACACAAAACAGCTGCAATCAGCATGTCATTAGTTCAACAACCCAAACTGGCTACAATCAGCATGTCATTATTTCAACAACCCAAAGTGGCTACAATCAGCAGGTCATTAGTTCAACAACCCAAAACAGCTGCAATCAACAGGTCATTAGTTCAACAATCCAAAACAGCTGCAATCAGCAGGTCATTAGTTCAACAATCCAAACAGCTACAATCAGAAGGTCATTAGTTCAACAACACAAAACCGGCTACATTCAGCAGGTCATTAGTTCAACAACCCAAAACAGCTGCAATCAGCAGGTCATTCGTTCAACAACCCAAAACAGCTGCAGTCAGCAGGTCATTAGTTCAACAATCCAAAACAGCTGCAATCAGCAGGTCATTAGTTCAACAATCCAAACAGCTACAATCAGAAGGTCATTAGTTCAACAACACAAAACCGGCTACATTCAGCAGGTCATTAGTTCAACAACCCAAAACAGCTGCAATCAGCAGGTCATTAGTTCAACAATCCAAAACAGCTGCAATCAGCAGGTCATTAGTTCAACAACCCAAAGTGGCTACAATCAGCAGGTCATTAGTTCAACAACCCAAAACAGCTGCAATCAACAGGTCATTAGTTCAACAATCCAAAACAGCTGCAATCAGCAGGTCATTAGTTCAACAATCCAAACAGCTACAATCAGAAGGTCATTAGTTCAACAACACAAAACCGGCTACATTCAGCAGGTCATTAGTTCAACAACCCAAAACAGCTGCAATCAGCAGGTCATTAGTTCAACAACCCAAAACAGCTGCAATCAGCACATCATTATTTCAACAACCCAAAGTGGCTACAATCAGCAGGTCATTAGTTCAACAACCCAAAACAGCTGCAATCAGCACATCATTATTTCAACAACCCAAAGTGGCTACAATCAGCAGGTCATTAGTTCAACAGCCCAAAACAGCTGCAATCAGCAGGTCATTAGTTCAACAACCCAAAACAGCTGCAATCACCAGGTCATTAGTTCAACAACCCAAAACAGCTGCAATCAATCAATCAATTTTTTTATATAGCGCCAAATCACAACAAACAGTTGCCCCAAGGCGCTTTATATTGAAAGGCAAGGCCATACAATAATTATGTAAAACCCCAACGGTCAAAACGACCCCCTGTGAGCAAGCACTTGGCTACAGTGGGAAGGAAAAACTCCCTTTTAACAGGAAGAAACCTCCAGCAGAACCAGGCTCAGGGAGGGGCAGTCTTCTGCTGGGACTGGTTGGGGCTGAGGGAGAGAACCAGGAAAAAGACATGCTGTGGAGGGGAGCAGAGATCGATCACTAATGATTAAATGCAGAGTGGTGCATACAGAGCAAAAAGAGAAAGAAACACTCAGTGCATCATGGGAACCCCCAGCAGTCTACGTCTATAGCAGCATAACTAAGGGATGGTTCAGGGTCACCTGATCCAGCCCTAACTATAAGCTTTAGCAAAAAGGAAAGTTTTAAGCCTAATCTTAAAAGTAGAGAGGGTGTCTGTCTCCCTGATCTGAATTGGGAGCTGGTTCCACAGGAGAGGAGCCTGAAAGCTGAAGGCTCTGCCTCCCATTCTACTCTTACAAACCCTAGGAACTACAAGTAAGCCTGCAGTCTGAGAGCGAAGCGCTCTATTGGGGTGATATGGTACTATGAGGTCCCTAAGATAAGATGGGACCTGATTATTCAAAACCTTATAAGTAAGAAGAAGAATTTTAAATTCTATTCTAGAATTAACAGGAAGCCAATGAAGAGAGGCCAATATGGGTGAGATATGCTCTCTCCTTCTAGTCCCTGTCAGTACTCTAGCTGCAGCATTTTGAATTAACTGAAGGCTTTTTAGGGAACTTTTAGGACAACCTGATAATAATGAATTACAATAGTCCAGCCTAGAAGAAATAAATGCATGAATTAGTTTTTCAGCATCACTCTGAGACAAGACCTTTCTGATTTTAGAGATATTGCGTAAATGCAAAAAAGCAGTCCTACATATTTGTTTAATATGCGCTTTGAATGACATATCCTGATCAAAAATGACTCCAAGATTTCTCACAGTATTACTAGAGGTCAGGGTAATGCCATCCAGAGTAAGGATCTGGTTAGACACCATGTTTCTAAGATTTGTGGGGCCAAGTACAATAACTTCAGTTTTATCTGAGTTTAAAAGCAGGAAATTAGAGGTCATCCATGTCTTTATGTCTGTAAGACAATCCTGCAGTTTAGCTAATTGGTGTGTGTCCTCTGGCTTCATGGATAGATAAAGCTGGGTATCATCTGCGTAACAATGAAAATTTAAGCAATGCCGTCTAATAATACTGCCTAAGGGAAGCATGTATAAAGTGAATAAAATTGGTCCTAGCACAGAACCTTGTGGAACTCCATAATTAACCTTAGTCTGTGAAGAAGATTCCCCATTTACATGAACAAATTGTAATCTATTAGATAAATATGATTCAAACCACCGCAGCGCAGTGCCTTTAATACCTATGGCATGCTCTAATCTCTGTAATAAAATTTTATGGTCAACAGTATCAAAAGCAGCACTGAGGTCTAACAGAACAAGCAGAGAGATGAGTCCACTGTCTGAGGCCATAAGAAGATCATTTGTAACCTTCACTAATGCTGTTTCTGTACTATGATGAATTCTAAAACCTGACTGAAACTCTTCAAATAGACCATTCCTCTGCAGATGATCAGTTAGCTGTTTTACAACTACCCTTTCAAGAATTTTTGAGAGAAAAGGAAGGTTGGAGATTGGCCTATAATTAGCTAAGATAGCTGGGTCAAGTGATGGCTTTTTAAGTAATGGTTTAATTACTGCCACCTTAAAAGCCTGTGGTACATAGCCAACTAACAAAGATAGATTGATCATATTAAGATCGAAGCATTAAATAATGGTAGGGCTTCCTTGAGCAGCCTGGTAGGAATGGGGTCTAATAGACATGTTGATGGTTTGGATGAAGTAACTAATGAAAATAACTCAGACAGAACAATCGGAGAGAAAGAGTCTAACCAAATACCAGCATCACTGAAAGCAGCCAAAGATAACGATACGTCTTTGGGATGGTTATGAGTAATTTTTTCTCTAATAGTTAAAATTTTGTTAGCAAAGAAAGTCATGAAGTCATTATTAGTTAAAGTTAATGGAATACTCAGCTCAATAGAGCTCTGACTCTTTGTCAGCCTGGCTACAGTGCTGAAAAGAAACCTGGGGTTGTTCTTATTTTCTTCAATTAGTGATGAGTAGAAAGATGTCCTAGCTTTACGGAGGGCTTTTTATAGAGCAACAGACTCTTTTTCCAGGCTAAGTGAAGATCTTCTAAATTAGTGAGACGCCATTTCCTCTCCAACTTACGGGTTATCTGCTTTAAGCTACAAGTTTGTGAGTTATACCACGGAGTCAGGCACTTCTGATTTAAAGCTCTCTTTTTCAGAGGAGCTACAGCATCCAAAGTTGTCTTCAATGAGGATGTAAAACTATTGATGAGATACTCTATCTCACTTACAGAGTTTAGGTAGCTACTCTGCACTGTGTTGGTATATGGCATTAGAGAACATAAAGAAGGAATCATATCCTTAAACCTAGTTACAGCGCTTTCTGAAAGACTTCTAGTGTAATGAAACTTATTCCCCACTGCTGGGTAGTCCATCAGAGTAAATGTAAATGTTATTAAGAAATGATCAGACAGAAGGGAGTTTTCAGGGAATACTGTTAAGTCTTCTATTTCCATACCATAAGTCAGAACAAGATCTAAGATATGATTAAAGTGGTGGGTGGACTCATTTACTTTTTGAGCAAAGCCAGTAGAGTCTAATAATAGATTAAATGCAGTGTTGAGGCTGTCATTCTCAGCATCTGTGTGGATGTTAAAATCGCCCACTATAATTATCTTATCTGAGCTAAGCACTAAGTCAGACAAAAGGTCTGAAAATTCACAGAAACTCACAGTAACGACCAGGTGGACGATAGATAATAACAAATAAAACTGGTTTTTTGGACTTCCAATTTGGATGGACAAGACTAAGAGTCAAGCTTTCAAATGAATTAAAGCTCTGTCTGGGTTTTTGATTAATTAATAAGCTGGAATGGAAGATTGCTGCTAATCCTCCGCCCCGGCCCGTGCTACGAGCATTCTGACAGTTAGTGTGACTCGGGGGTGTTGACTCATTTAAACTAACATATTCATCCTGCTGTAACCAGGTTTCTGTTAGGCAGAATAAATCAATATGTTGATCAATTATTATATCATTTACCAACAGGGACTTAGAAGAGAGAGACCTAATGTTTAATAGACCACATTTAACTGTTTTAGTCTGTGGTGCAGTTGAAGGTGCTATATTATTTTTTCTTTTTGAATTTTTATGCTTAAATAGATTTTTGCTGGTTATTGGTAGTCTGGGAGCAGGCACCGTCTCTACGGGGATGGGGTAATGAGGGGATGGCAGGGGGAGAGAAGCTGCAGAGAGGTGTGTAAGACTACAACTCTGCTTCCTGGTCCCAACCCTGGATAGTCACGGTTTGGAGGATTTAAGAAAATTGGCCAGATTTCTAGAAATGAGAGCTGCTCCATCCAAAGTGGGATGGATGCCGTCTCTCCTAACAAGACCAGGTTTTCCCCAGAAGCTTTGCCAATTATCTATGAAGCCCACCTCATTTGTTGGACACCACCTGCAGTCAGCAGGTCATTAGTTCAACAACCCAAAACGGCTGCAATCAACAGGTCATTAGTTCAACAACCCAAAACAGCTGCAATCAGCAGGTCATTAGTTCAACAATCCAAACAGCTACAATCAGAAGGTCATTAGTTCAACAACACAAAACCAGCTACAATCAGAAGGTCATTAGTTCAACAACACAAAACAGCTGCAATCAGCAGGTCATTCGTTCAACAACCCAAAACAGCTGCAATCAGCAGGTCATTAGGTCAACAATCCAAACAGCTACAATCAGAAGGTCATTAGTTCAACAACACAAAGTGGCTACAATCAGCAGGTCATTAGTTCAACAACCCAAACTTCAAATTGCAGAAGCTTCCTCAGCTAAAATTCTTGCTCTGGTGGTCTGACTTCTGTCTTGACTCTTGTAGAGAAGAATAATCAAGAAGTCACAAAAGCTGGAGTTTTAAACCTAACCAGACCCCACCTACTGAGAGGCAGACTGCTATAGGCTAGTGACTAAACAATAGCTCTAATTAGCACCTATTGTGCTCTAGTTAGCACCCTCCTGAGCATATCTCACCCATATTGGCCTCTCTTCATTGGCTTCCTGTTAATTCTAGAATAGAATTTAAAATTCTTCTTCTTACTTATAAGGTTTTGAATAATCAGGTCCCATCTTATCTTAGGGACCTCATAGTACCATATCACCCCAATAGAGCGCTTCGCTCTCAGACTGCAGGCTTACTTGTAGTTCCTAGGGTTTGTAAGAGTAGAATGGGAGGCAGAGCCTTCAGCTTTCAGGCTCCTCTCCTGTGGAACCAGCTCCCAATTCAGATCAGGGAGACAGACACCCTCTCTACTTTTAAGATTAGGCTTAAAACTTTCCTTTTTGCTAAAGCTTATAGTTAGGGCTGGATCAGGTGACCCTGAACCATCCCTTAGTTATGCTGCTATAGACGTAGACTGCTGGGGGGTTCCCATGATGCACTGAGTGTTTCTTTCTCTTTTTGCTCTGTATGCACCACTCTGCATTTAATCATTAGTGATCGATCTCTGCTCCCCTCCACAGCATGTCTTTTTCCTGGTTCTCTCCCTCAGCCCCAACCAGTCCCAGCAGAAGACTGCCCCTCCCTGAGCCTGGTTCTGCTGGAGGTTTCTTCCTGTTAAAAGGGAGTTTTTCCTTCCCACTGTAGCCAAGTGCTTGCTCACAGGGGGTCGTTTTGACCGTTGGGGTTTTACATAATTATTGTATGGCCTTGCCTTACAATATAAAGCGCCTTGGGGCAACTGTTTGTTGTGATATGTCAGAGCTCCAGCATTCTTCTATCGAGAGAGGAGAACCTTCCAGAAGGACATCCATCTCTGCTGCAATCCACCAATCAGGCCTGTATGGTAGAGTGGCCAGACAGAAGCCACTCCTTAGTAAAAGGCACATGGCAGCCCACCTGGAGTTTGACAAAAGGCACCTGAAGGACTCTCAGACCAGGAGAAACAAAATTCTCTGGTTTGGTGAGACAAAGATTGAACTCTTTGGCATCACGTTTGGAGGAAACCAGGTACCATCCCTACAGTGAAGCATGGTGGTGGCAGCATCATGCTGTGGGGATGTTTTTCAGCAGCAGGAACTGGGAGACTAGTCTGGATTGAGGGAAAGATGAATGCAGCAAAGTACAGAGACATCCTGGATGAAAACCTGCTCCAGAGTGCTCTGGACCTCAGACTGGGGAGGTGATGTTCTAGTGGTTAAGGGTTGGGCTTGAGACCAGAAGATCCTCGGTTCAAATCCCAGCCTGACCGGAAAATCACTAAGGGCCCTTGGACAAGGTCCATAATCCTCTAGTTGCTCCCAGTGTGTAGTGAGCACCTTGTATGGCAGCAGCCTGACACCGGGGTGAATGTGAGGCATTATTGTAAAGAGCTATATAAATGCAGTCCATTTACCATTTACTGGGGCGACGGTTCATCTTTCAGCAGGACAATGACCCTAAACATACAGCCAAGATATCAAAGGTGTGTCTTCAGGACAACTCTGTGAATGTCCCTGAGTGGTCCAGCCAGAGCCCAGACCTGAATCTGATTGAACATCTCTGGAGAGGTCTGAAAATGTCTGTGCACCGACACTCCCCATCCAACCTGACTGAGCTTGAGAGGTGCTGCAAAGAGGAATGGACCAAACTGCCCAAAGATAGGTGCACCAAGCTTGTGGCATCATATTCAAGAAGACTTGAGGCTATAATTATTGCCAAAGGAGCATCAACAAAGTATTGAACAAAAGGGTGTGAATACGTATGGACATGCTTTTTAATAAATTTGCAAAAATCTAAAAACAAAAAGAACAACAAAAAAAAAACCCGAAACCTTTTATACATTGTCATTATGGGGTGTTGTGTGTAGAATTTTTGAGGGGAAAAAAACTTATTTCATCCATTTTTGAATAAGGCTGTAACATAAAATGTGGAAAAAAGTGAAGTGCTGTGAATACTTTGTGGATGCTCTGTAACCAGAAAGTGTTTGATTGATGCAAATGTTCATAGGTGAAGTGGTCAGAGATCTCGCCCAGCCTGATGTACATCTTTCGAATAACATTTTAAATATTGTTCCACATTTATACAACGTACACTAGAACAGTTGAATAATTTCAATAAAACAAAGCACAACAGTAAAATGTCCCTCCAGTGTTCCTGTAGAAAACACACCACTGCCCCTCCTTCAGTCTTATCTTGTGTGATATAAACACATTTATGTTTTCTTCCCTGTTTGTTTATTTGTGAACAGCCTGGAGCCCACAATTTTTCATATATTGTTATCAAATATTTACTGATGATTCATATCCTGATAGGCAAGAACTGATTAAATTCAATTTTCAAGTCATAGGTCAAAGTCAGGAAAAATCTTGGAAAACTGGAAAAATCCATATCCTTTAACATTGAACATATTTTCAAAATTCATGACTCACTCAGATTTTAAAAGGAAGTTCGTTGGAGTCGTGGCGATCACGTATTTCACTGCTCGTAAAACACAAACACATCAGCTTGCTTGTCTCTACTGGTGGTTGGCTCTCACTGCGGTATTGTATCACTTCCTGTTCCGGAGCACAGCGGTGTTTTTCTGTATCTGTTAGCTGTTTAATCTGCGCAGTTAGATTGATCTAATTATCTAGATAACGATTTGTTTCACAGTGTAATCTTTACGTGCCTTAACTAAAGCACTCCTTCTGCTGAATCACCTCTAAATTATTTACACATTATTCACTTTGCGTGTTTTTAGGAATCCGCTAGCTTAGCGTAGCTACTAGCTCTTAGCCGATTTAGCATGGCGGCTTCTCCTGTCTCTCCCGCACTTTTCTGCTCTGGGTGTGAAATGTTTAGTTATTCCTCGGCCTCCTTTAGCAGTAACGGTACTTGTAATAAGTGTAGCTTATTCGTAGCTTTGGAGGCCAGGCTGGGCGAATTGGAGACTCGGCTCCGCACCGTGGAAAATTCTACAGCTAGCCAGGCCCCTGTAGTCGGTGCGGACCAAGGTAGCTTAGCCGCCGTTAGTTACCCCCTGGCAGATCCCGAGCAGCCGGGAAAGCAGGCCGACTGGGTGACTGTGAGGAGGAAGCGTAGCCCTAAACAGAAGCCCCGTGTACACCGCCAACCCGTTCACATCTCTAACCGTTTTTCCCCACTCGACGACACACCCGCCGAGGATCAAACTCTGGTTATTGGCGACTCTGTTTTGAGAAATGTGAAGTTAGCGACACCAGCAACCATAGTCAATTGTCTTCCGGGGGCCAGAGCAGGCGACATTGAAGGAAATTTGAAACTGCTGGCTAAGGCTAAGCGTAAATTTGGTAAGATTGTAATTCACGTCTGCAGTAATGACACCCGGTTACGCCAATCGGAGGTCACTAAAATTAACATTAAATCGATGTGTAACTTTGCAAAAACAATGTCGGACTCTGTAGTTTTCTCTGGACCCCTCCCCAATCGGACCGGGAGTGACATGTTTAGCCGCATGTTCTCCTTGAATTGCTGGCTGTCTGAGTGGTGTCCAAAAAATGAGGTGGGCTTCATAGATAATTGGCAAAGCTTCTGGGGAAAACCTGGTCTTGTTAGGAGAGACGGCATCCATCCCACTTTGGATGGAGCAGCTCTCATTTCTAGAAATCTGGCCAATTTTCTTAAATCCTCCAAACCGTGACTATCCAGGGTTGGGACCAGGAAGCAGAGTTGTAGTCTTACACACCTCTCTGCAGCTTCTCTCCCCCTGCCATCCCCTCATTACCCCATCCCCGTAGAGACGGTGCCTGCTCCCAGACTACCAATAACCAGCAAAAATCTATTTAAGCATAAAAATTCAAAAAGAAAAAATAATATAGCACCTTCAACTGCACCACAGACTAAAACAGTTAAATGTGGTCTATTAAACATTAGGTCTCTCTCTTTTAAGTCCCTGTTGGTAAATGATATAATAATTGATCAACATATTGATTTATTCTGCCTTACAGAAACCTGGTTACAGCAGGATGAATATGTTAGTTTAAATGAGTCAACACCCCCGAGTCACACTAACTGTCAGAATGCTCGTAGCACGGGCCGAGGCGGAGGATTAGCAGCAATCTTCCATCCCAGCTTATTAATTAATCAAAAACCCAGACAGAGCTTTAATTCATTTGAAAGCTTGACTCTTAGTCTTGTCCATCCAAATTGGAAGTCCCAAAAACCAGTTTTATTTGTTATTATCTATCGTCCACCTGGTCGTTACTGTGAGTTTCTCTGTGAATTTTCAGACCTTTTGTCTGACTTAGTGCTTAGCTCAGATAAGATAATTATAGTGGGCGATTTTAACATCCACACAGATGCTGAGAATGACAGCCTCAACACTGCATTTAATCTATTATTAGACTCTATTGGCTTTGCTCAAAAAGTAAATGAGTCCACCCACCACTTTAATCATATCTTAGATCTTGTTCTGACTTATGGTATGGAAATAGAAGACTTAACAGTATTCCCTGAAAACTCCCTTCTGTCTGATCATTTCTTAATAACATTTACATTTACTCTGATGGACTACCCAGCAGTGGGGAATAAGTTTCATTACACTAGAAGTCTTTCAGAAAGCGCTGTAACTAGGTTTAAGGATATGATTCCTTCTTTATGTTCTCTAATGCCATATACCAACACAGTGCAGAGTAGCTACCTAAACTCTGTAAGTGAGATAGAGTATCTCGTCAGTAGTTTTACATCCTCATTGAAGACAACTTTGGATGCTGTAGCTCCTCTGAAAAAGAGAGCTTTAAATCAGAAGTGTCTGACTCCGTGGTATAACTCACAAACTCGTAGCTTAAAGCAGATAACCCGTAAGTTGGAGAGGAAATGGCGTCTCACTAATTTAGAAGATCTTCACTTAGCCTGGAAAAAGAGTCTGTTGCTCTATAAAAAATCCCTCCGTAAAGCTAGGACATCTTTCTACTCATCACTAATTGAAGAAAATAAGAACAACCCCAGGTTTCTTTTCAGCACTGTAGCCAGGCTGACAAAGAGTCAGAGCTCTATTGAGCTGAGTATTCCATTAACTTTAACTAGTAATGACTTCATGACTTTCTTTGCTAACAAAATTTTAACTATTAGAGAAAAAATTACTCATAACCATCCCAAAGACGTATCGTTATCTTTGGCTGCTTTCAGTGATGCTGGTATTTGGTTAGACTCTTTCTCTCCGATTGTTCTGTCTGAGTTATTTTCATTAGTTACTTCATCCAAACCATCAACATGTTTATTAGACCCCATTCCTACCAGGCTGCTCAAGGAAGCCCTACCATTATTTAATGCTTCGATCTTAAATATGATCAATCTATCTTTGTTAGTTGGCTATGTACCACAGGCTTTTAAGGTGGCAGTAATTAAACCATTACTTAAAAAGCCATCACTTGACCCAGCTATCTTAGCTAATTATAGGCCAATCTCCAACCTTCCTTTTCTCTCAAAAATTCTTGAAAGGGTAGTTGTAAAACAGCTAACTGATCATCTGCAGAGGAATGGTCTATTTGAAGAGTTTCAGTCAGGTTTTAGAATTCATCATAGTACAGAAACAGCATTAGTGAAGGTTACAAATGATCTTCTTATGGCCTCGGACAGTGGACTCATCTCTGTGCTTGTTCTGTTAGACCTCAGTGCTGCTTTTGATACTGTTGACCATAAAATTTTATTACAGAGATTAGAGCATGCCATAGGTATTAAAGGCACTGCGCTGCGGTGGTTTGAATCATATTTGTCTAATAGATTACAATTTGTTCATGTAAATGGGGAATCTTCTTCACAGACTAAAGTTAATTATGGAGTTCCACAAGGTTCTGTGCTAGGACCAATTTTATTCACTTTATACATGCTTCCCTTAGGCAGTATTATTAGATGGTATTGCTTAAATTTTCATTGTTACGCAGATGATACCCAGCTTTATCTATCCATGAAGCCAGAGGACACACACCAATTAGCTAAACTGCATATTAAACAAATATGTAGGACTGCTTTTTTGCATTTACGCAATATCTCTAAAATCAGAAAGGTCTTGTCTCAGAGTGATGCTGAAAAACTAATTCATGCATTTATTTCCTCTAGGCTGGACTATTGTAATTCATTATTATCAGGTTGTCCTAAAAGTTCCCTAAAAAGCCTTCAGTTAATTCAAAATGCTGCAGCTAGAGTACTGACGGGGACTAGAAGGAGAGAGCATATTTCACCCATATTGGCCTCTCTTCATTGGCTTCCTGTTAATTCTAGAATAGAATTTAAAATTCTTCTTCTTACTTATAAGGTTTTGAATAATCAGGTCCCATCTTATCTTAGGGACCTCACAGTACCATATCACCCCAATAGAGCGCTTCGCTCTCAGACTGCAGGCTTACTTGTAGTTCCTAGGGTTTGTAAGAGTAGAATGGGAGGCAGAGCCTTCAGCTTTCAGGCTCCTCTCCTGTGGAACCAGCTCCCAATTCAGATCAGGGAGACAGACACCCTCTCTACTTTTAAGATTAGGCTTAAAACTTTCCTTTTTGCTAAAGCTTATAGTTAGGGCTGGATCAGGTGACCCTGAACCATCCCTTAGTTATGCTGCTATAGACGTAGACTGCTGGGGGGTTCCCATGATGCACTGTTTCTTTCTCTTTTTGCTCTGTATGCACCACTCTGCATTTAATCATTAGTGATTGATCTCTGCTCCCCTCCACAGCATGTCTTTTTCCTGGTTCTCTCCCTCAGCCCCAACCAGTCCCAGCAGAAGACTGCCCCTCCCTGAGCCTGGTTCTGCTGGAGGTTTCTTCCTGTTAAAAGGGAGTTTTTCCTTCCCACTGTAGCCAAGTGCTTGCTCACAGGGGGTTGTTTTGACCGTTGGGGTTTTACATAATTATTGTATGGCCTTGCCTTACAATATAAAGCGCCTTGGAGCAACTGTTTGTTGTGATTTGGCGCTATATAAAAAAATTGATTGATTGATTGATTGATCAGTCACTTCAATTCATTCATTACAGTGAATCAGAAGAAAAATTTGAATTGTTTTCAGGATTTTGGTTTCTTTCCCCTTTTTTATTGTTACAAATGACTCCATGAATTCTAACGACCGAAACATTACAATCTGTATTTAATAATAATAAATGTGTGACACATTACTTCACGGTGAAATTCCTGTTGCTTGTAGGAGACACACGTGGGCGTTTAGTGACACAAAAACATAAAAGCTGAATTATCTGAATCAAATAAAATGATGAATATTTCTGCCAGAACTGTCCAAGTTTGGCTTTTCCCCCTTAATTTCACAGCATCACAGGAAAACGTGTGATTTTACTTTTGTGAGCAACATATTTGTCATTTTGTGCTGTGAGAGGACAGAATTCTATAAGATCCTGTTTTCAACAGAAAATCCTTTATTCAACAAAGAACTGCAGTTTATTCATGTCAAAGTACGAGCTGCGGTCTGAAACGTTTTTTTAAATCAAGGAGCGAGTTAACGAGTGGCTGAAAAGGAAAGAAAGAAAACGAGTGCAGCAGGTTGGAAGAAGGATTACCTGAGTGAGAGCTGTGCAGAGAGCAAAGATCCATAGGGCCACCAGGTTCTCATGAAGCCAGTCCTTCACCCGCTCGTAGCACGGCTGTGGACACACACACACACACACACACACACACACACACACACACACACACACACACACACACACACACACACACACGTTAAATGGTTCACATCCCTGCCGTCTGTCCCCGGTATGTGTTTTTGGTCACGTCCCTGCCGTCTGTCCCCGGTATGTGTTTTTGGTCACGTCCCTGCCGTCTGTCCCCGGTATGTGTTTTTTTTTTTTTGTCACGTCCCCGGTATGTGTTTTTGGTCACGTCCCTGCCGTCTGTCCCCGGTATGTGTTTTTTTTTTTTTGTCACGTCCCCGGTATGTGTTTTTGGTCACGTCCCTGCCGTCTGTCCCCGGTATGTGTTTTTGGTCACGTCCCTGCCGTCTGTCCCCGGTATGTGTTTTTTTTTTTTGTCACGTCCCCGGTATGTGTTTTTGGTCACGTCCCTGCCGTCTGTCCCCGGTATATGTTTTTGGTCACGTCCCTGCCGTCTGTCCCCGGTATGTGTTTTTTTTTTTTGTCACGTCCCCGGTATGTGTTTTTGGTCACGTCCCTGCCGTCTGTCCCCGGTATGTGTTTTTGGTCACGTCCCTGCCGTCTGTCCCTGGTATGTGTTTTTGGTCACGTCCCTGCCGTCTGTCCCTGGTATGTGTTTTTGGTCACGTCCCTGCCGTCTGTCCCCGGTATGTGTTTTTTTTTTTTGTCACGTCCCCGGTATGTGTTTTTGGTCACGTCCCTGCCGTCTGTCCCCGGTATGTGTTTTTGGTCACGTCCCTGCCGTCTGTCCCCGGTATGTGTTTTTTTTTTTTGTCACGTCCCCGGTATGTGTTTTTGGTCACGTCCCTGCCGTCTGTCCCCGGTATGTGTTTTTGGTCACGTCCCTGCCGTCTGTCCCCGGTATGTGTTTTTTTTTTTTGTCACGTCCCCGGTATGTGTTTTTGGTCACGTCCCTGCCGTCTGTCCCCGGTATGTGTTTTTGGTCACGTCCCTGCCGTCTGTCCCTGGTATGTGTTTTTGGTCACGTCCCTGCCGTCTGTCCCCGGTATGTGTTTTTGGTCACGTCCCTGCCGTCTGTCCCCGGTATGTGTTTTTTTTTTTTTGTCACGTCCCCGGTATGTGTTTTTTTTTTTTGTCACGTCCCCGGTATGTGTTTTTGGTCACATCCCTGCCGTCTGTCCCCGGTATGTGTTTTTGGTCACGTCCCTGCCGTCTGTCCCCGGTATGTGTTTTTTTTTTTTGTCACGTCCCCGGTATGTGTTTTTGGTCACGTCCCTGCCGTCTGTCCCCAGTATGTGTTTTTGGTCACATCCCTGCCGTCTGTCCCCGGTATGTGTTTTTGGTCACGTCCCTGCCGTCTGTCCCCGGTATGTGTTTTTTTTTTTTTGTCACGTCCCCGGTATGTGTTTTTGGTCACGTCCCTGCCGTCTGTCCCCGGTATGTGTTTTTTTTTTTTTGTCACGTCCCCGGTATGTGTTTTTGGTCACGTCCCTGCCGTCTGTCCCCGGTATGTGTTTTTGGTCACGTCCCTGCCGTCTGTCCCCGGTATGTGTTTTTTTTTTGTCACGTCCCTGCCGTCTGTCCCCGGTATGTGTTTTTGGTCATGTTCCTGCTTCTGTCCTCTGTGTTTTTATATACTGTGGTGCATTCTCAGTTTTGTATTTATTCCTACTTCCTGTTTTACTTTGACACGGTGTTTTCTGTTCTTGTTTGATTTGCTTGCTTCCTGTGGTTAATTCTAATCTCCTCCCGTGTATTTATAATCTTTCTTCCAGCTTCCTGGTTGCTGGTCCATTTGTTGTTTTTGTCCTCGTGTTTTCTGGGGGTTTTGTCTTCAAAGTCAGATGTCCTGTATTTTCTTTTGTGACCTTTGACCCTGCAGTTTGATTTTTGGACTCTGTGCTTTGAGCAGTGAGCACCTGTATATGACTCTTGATGTCATATTACCTGTCTTTGATTAAAGATCACTGCTTGAACATATTCTGCTGGTTATCAGAACCCAACCATGACATGTGCATTTAATGTAAAGAACAAACGGTTGTTGTTTAAACATCATGAAAACGTCTAGACTCGTGTCAGAACAACAAACTGTCTGTTTCCACTGATGGAAAATCACTGTCTTACAAAGAGTCCCCCAGAGGCCGGGGACAAATGTTACCTTACCCCCCTTTCTTTTTTACAAAGTATCTGATCTCCCCAAGTCCTCCCTGGACGAACCTATGACGTCTGAGGACACTACACCAACAGTTCAGTTCCTGTGCTGCACAAAGGGTCAAAAAGGTCCGAGGGCCCCAAACGGCACACACGTGTTCTAATCAACATCAGTTCAAATGGGATTTATTAGACAGTTTAATGAAACCTGTCCAACTCAGAGAACATCCAAACTCAGAACAGGACATTTTCTGCCAATAAAATCTCAAGCACCCCTCCCTTCTGCCAAACTGACCATCAGATGTTAAACAGATAGGGTCATGATTAATACTGATTTAGAGTCCTTAATTCAGAGAGTGACGTAAACTCAGAATGTGGCGCTATTTTGGTTCCAACTGTGTTGAACTACTGAATGAACCTTTAATGTTTTCAGCATTTTTTAAAAAATATTTCTCCACATACAGAAACACATCCAGGTACAGGTGCTATCAAAATAAATATCCAAATAGTTAAACTATCAAATGTACATAAACTTACCATTTATGATGATTTATTTAATTAATTTAAAGCCTGATTTATGCAGCTGCAGCTCTGTAAGTCCGTGTCATACAATGATGTGTGTGACAGTTTAAAGTTCTCCATCTCTGGATTAAACCTCGGTCCCACCGAGTGAAGAAGGAGCCACACACCCTGTTTTTTTTGTTTCGTGAGCTATCGTGGCAGTATAGTGGCTCTGAGTGGCTCTTAGAGGCATTATCTTTAGTTAACGAAGCTCCTCTCTGAGTGTGGCGCTAATTTCAAGATGTTCAAAATTTAGCAACAACAGCGTGGCGCAGTTTGTGTTCAAGTTACTGTGACAGCTTAGAGGCATTTGTGTGGTGCTTACGAGTCTGCAAAAGTCCATTATCCGTGCACCTGGCACCTTCGCAGGACCTGAGAGGCTATTTTTGGAACAGCTCTCCTCTTGCGCACACAATTGCACCTGCTCTGTGCGCTGGACTATATATAAAATAATTATTTTGTAGTGGATTAATCATTTTCTGCCAAACCTTGGATGCCGAAAATGCCTCTAATCTCTTCTGGAATTAATGGATCACATGAGCGCCACTGTGTGTGCGCACTGAGGCAGTGACTCATCATCACGCTTCAAACGAGCATTTAGGCAGAACGCCAGCTCACAAAAGAGTGATATTTCAGTCAATATTGGATGAACACAAAGTTAAAATTTGGGTGACTGCGTGAAAGTGGATGTGTGTTTAAAGCCATGGAAGATAAGTCCAGTGGAGCAGCTAAGAGCAGGAGCTGTGCGGCAACACAGGTGGAGAGCGCGCAAAAGAGCGATTTTGAAGACACAACACAAAGTTAAAAGTTGTATCATGTTGACTTGTAAGCTGTGGAAGAAATATATATATATATACAGTGTTGCCACATTTACTTTGAAAAAGTAATCCATTTACTGATTACTGATTACTCCTTGAAAAAGTAACTTAGTTACTTTACTGATTACTCAATTGTAAAAGTAACTAAGTTAGATTACTAGTTACTTTTTTAGTTACTTTTCCCAGCTGCCGACAACAACCCTCTGCCACCTCAACATGACAATGATACCTGTTTTGCCAAAACTTACTTTATAGTCACCCTTTCTTGACTTCAATGAAAATAAATACTTGTTTTATAAAAAGTAAAATAAAGACGTCTTTCTTGACCTCATATTTAACTGTTGACAGCACTGTAACAGTAAAACATGCAATTTCTAACCTACATTGTTTATAAATGTAACTATTAAATTCATTCTAGCATTTTTCTAACATTTAAATTCTCTCTAAATATTTTACTTGTCGAAATTAATATTATTTTAAGTAGTATTAGTATACTCAACAAAAATATAAACGCAACACTTTTGGTTTTGCTCCCATTTTGTTTTAGATGAACTCAAAGATCTAAAACTTTTTCCACATACACAATATCACCATTTCCCTCAAATATTGTTCACAAACCAGTCTAAATCTGTGACAGTGAGCACTTCTCCTTTGCTGAGATAATCCATCCCACCTCACAGGTGTGCCATATCAAGATGCTGATTAGACACCATGATTAGTGCACAGGTGTGCCTTAGACTGTCCACAATAAAAGGCCACTCTGAAAGGTGCAGTTTTATCACACAGCACAATGCCACAGATGTCGCAAGATTTGAGGGAGCGTGCAATTGGCATGCTGACAGCAGGAATGATAACCAGAGCTGTTGCTCGTGTATTGAATGTTCATTTCTCTACCATAAGCCGTCTCCAAAGGTGTTTCAGAGAATTTGGCAGTACATCCAACCAGCCTCACAACCGCAGACCACGTGTAACCACACCAGCCCAGGACCTCCACATCCAGCATGTTCACCTCCAAGATCGTCTGAGACCAGCCACTCGGACAGCTGCTGAAACAATCGCTTTGCATAACCAAAGAATTTCTGCACAAACTGTCAGAAACCGTCTCAGGGAAGCTCATCTGCATGCTCGTCGTCCTCATCGGGGTCTCGACCTGACTCCAGTTCGTTGTTGTAACCGACTTGAGTGGGCAAATGCTCACATTCGCTGGCGTTTGGCACGTTGGAGAGGTGTTCTCTTCAACTCTATGCGAAGGAGATGTGTTGCACTGCATGAGGCAAATGGTGGTCACACCAGATACTGACTGGTATCCCCCCCCCAATAAAACAAAACTGCACCTTTCAGAGTGGCCTTTTATTGTGGGCAGTCTAAGGCACACCTGTGCACTAATCATGGTGTCTAATCCTCTTTTACCGACTGCATGCTGTAAGGTTGTGGACTGATCCATTTATCTGCGTGTGCACTGTAAAAACTATTATAATATGATGTCAGATGAAGCAGTGAAAACAGAAAAATCACAGCCGGTGATTTTTCTGTTTTCACTGCACAGCCTGCAGACGTGCACGTCAGGTTACAGGTCTGAACACGGTGTGAAAAAAATAACCAGTCGTTTTTTTAATCACATAAATGTCTCCGGTCCCACATGTGAGGGGTTTAATGGAAACACATTGTGATCGGACGGAACATTTTATCTGATGTGAGCGAAAAATCCGTTGTACAAAATTAGTTATATACAGTGTTTATTCTTTGGAAAACAATACAAAAACTTTGGGACTTCTTTTGTCCGGTGACTGTGAATATCTGGTTTATACGATGACAGTTTAGGTGCATTTTACTGGACATGGGACTGAACAATAAATTTATCTCTCAAAACCTGTTGTGAAAGTGTTGGAACACGGACCCACAACAGGGGGCGCAAATGAACGGACAATGGAGGAAGTCAAATAGCACTTTTACTGTTGTGAAATAAGCACAACAAGCACGACAGATTACAATAGAAAATAATAAAGTTAATTCACAAAGCTGTCATGTGGGCAGGCTCGAAGATAGAAGACGTCTGTCCAAAGCAGAACCGGAACCACACGATTTCCTCCGCCACCGAACCCCGGGAATACTGGAGCCGCCAAGTCCCGAACTCCCAGGTGGCCACTGCCTCCGCTTGTCGGATCTGGTACTGCTGGCAAGGAACAAAAACAGTTAGATGTGGGTGCGTTTGCACCCAGCAACACGGATGGTGAAAAAAACCACCTCCACCTCTTGTCAGGAAAATGTGAGTATTTATCAAAAAAGGGTTCAATACAGTCTCCAGCTGCAAGTACTCACCAACCACTGTCAAAACACAAGCAACAAAGTCACTGTCTGAAAGACAACACAACGGCTGAGTTCGTTACCTCCTCGGTAGAACGATATCTCGGCAAAGAGGTGGAGATGACGTCTTGCTGATATACCGATGCAGATCAGATGAGTGGTGACAGCTGTCATAGGTGATGAGTGTCAGCTGTCACCCCGGCTGCTCCTGTGAGGCGGCAGCGCCCTCTGGTGCCTGGAGCCCGCACTCCAGGCAGGGTGCCCTCTGGTGGTGGTGGGCCAGCAGTACCTCCTCTTCTGGCGGCCCACACAACAGGACCCCCCCCTCAACGGGCGCCAGGCATGTCCGGGTGGCGGCGGTAGAAATCGGCCAGGAGGGCCGGGTCCAGGATGAAGCTCCTCTTCACCCAGGAGCGTTCTTCAGGTCCGTACCCCTCCCAGTCCACCAAATACTGGAAGCCCTGGCCCATCCTACGGACATCTAAGACCCGACGCACAGTCCAAGCCGGCTCGCCATCGATGATCCGGGCAGGAGGTGGTGCCGGACCCGGAGTACAGAGGGGTGAGGTGTGATGTGGCTTAATCCGGGACACATGGAAAACGGGATGGATCCGCAGTGAGGACGGAAGCTGAAGCCTCACCGCGGCTGGACTGATGACCTTGAGGATTTTAAATGGGCCGATGTACCGATCCTGCAGTTTTGGTGAGACCACTTGGAGGGGGATGTCCTTTCTTGACAACCACACTTCCTGCCCTGGCCGATACGCAGGGGCCGGGGTCCGCCGCCGGTCTACATGGGCTTTCGTCCTCATCCGGGCCCTCAACAAAGCAGAACGGGCGGCACGCCACACCCGACGGCACTTCCGTAGGTGGGCCTGGACCAAGGGCACACCGACCTCTCCCTCAACCACCGGAAACAAGGGAGGCTGGTACCCCAGACACACCTCAAAAGGGGAGAGGCCGGTGGCTGACGACACCTGGCTGTTATGGGCATACTCGATCCAGGCCAAATGGGTACTCCAGGCCGCCAGGTGCGCGGCCGTCACGCAACGCAGGGCCTGTTCCACCTCCTGATTGGCCCGTTCTGCTTGCCCGTTGGTCTGGGGAAGGTACCCGGATGAGAGACTCACCGTGGCCCCCAGTTCCTGGCAGAAGCTCCTCCAGACTTGCGAGGAGAACTGGGGACCGCGATCGGAGACGATGTCTGTTGGAATCCCATGCAGCCGGACGACGTGGTGGACCAGGAGGTCCGCTGTCTCCTGGGCAGTCGGGAGCTTCGGGAGGGCCACGAAGTGGGCCGCCTTGGAGAATCGGTCCACTATCGTGAGGATGGTGGTGTTGCCCTGGGACGGTGGGAGGCCCGTGACAAAATCCAGGCCGATGTGGGACCAGGGGCGATGAGGCACGAGCAGCGGCTGGAGCAGTCCCGAAGCCCTGCGATGATCAGCCTTGCCCCTGGCGCAGGTGGTGCAGGCCTGGATATAGTCCCGGACGTCGGCCCCTAGGGACGCCCACCAGAAGCGCTGCCGGACAACTGCCACGGTTCTTCGCACCCCTGGATGACAGGAGAGCTTGGAGCCATGACAGAAGTCCAGGACTGCAGCCCTAGCCTCTGGTGGGACGTAGAGTCTGTTCTTCGGTCCAGTTCCGGGGTCCGGACTTCGTGCCAGGGCCTCCCGGACGGTTCTCTCTACGTCCCAGGTGAGGGTGGCCACGATAGTGGACTCCGGGATGATGGGTTCCGGTGGATCCGACAACTCCGTTTTGACTTCATCTTCATGTACCCGGGACAAGGCATCCGATCTCTGGTTTTTGGTCCTGGGACGGTAGGTGATCCGGAAGTCAAAACGGCCGAAGAACAGTGACCAGCGGGCTTGCCTGGGGTTCAGCCGCTTGGCGGTCCTGATATACTCCAGGTTCCGGTGGTCAGTGAAAACCGTGAATGGCACGGACGTTCCCTCCAACAGATGTCTCCACTCTTCTAGAGCCTCTTTCACCGCAAGGAGTTCTCGATTGCCGACGTCATAGTTCCGTTCGGCCGGGGTCAACCTGCGGGAAAAATAGGCACACGGGTGAAGGACCTTATCGGTCCTCCCGCTCTGGGAAAGCACAGCTCCTATCCCTGAGTCCGAGGCGTCCACTTCAACCACTAACTGGCGACTAGGATCGGGCTGCACCAGAACGGGTGCAGACGAGAAGCGCCGTTTCAACTCCTTGAACGCGGCATCGCAACGATCCGACGAGGGTGAAGGGGACTTTTGGTGAGGTCAGGGCTGTCATGGGGCTAACTACCTGACTGTAGCCCTTAATGAACCTCCTGTAGAAATTAGCAAAGCCGAGGAACTGTTGCAGCTTCCTACGGCTGGTGGGTTGGGGCCAGTCTCTCACCGCCGCGACCTTGGCCGGATCAGGAGCGACGGAGTTAGGGGAGATGATAAACCCCAGGAAGGACAAAGAAGTGCGGTGGAACTCGCACTTCTCGCCCTTCACAAACAGCCGGTTCTCCAACAACCGCTGCAGGACCTGACGTACATGCCGGACGTGGGTCTCAGGATCCGGAGAAAAGATGAGTATATCGTCCAGATATACGAAGACGAATCGGTGCAGGAAATCCCGCAAGACATCATTAACTAATGCTTGGAACGTCGCGGGGGCGTTTGTAAGACCGAACGGCATGACCAGGTACTCAAAGTGACCTAAGGGGGTGTTAAATGCCGTCTTCCACTCGTCTCCCTTCCGGATCCGAACCAGGTGATACGCATTTCTAAGATCTAGCTTGGTGAATATTTGGGCTCCATGCAGGGGCGTGAACACTGAATCCAACAAGGGCAATGGGTATCGGTTACGAAACGTGATTTCGTTCAGCCCCCTGTAATCCATGCATGGACGTTGTCCGCCATCCTTTTTCCCCACAAAAAAGAAACCTGCACCCATCGGGGAGGTGGAATTCCGGATCAACCCGGCAGCTAATGAGTCCCGGATGTAGGTCTCCATTGATTCGCGCTCAGGTCGTGAGAGGTTGTACAGCCTGCTGGACGGAAACTCAACGCCTGGAACCAAATCAATGGCACAATCGTACGGGCGGTGCGGGGGAAGGGTGAGCGCCAGATCCTTGCTGAACACGTCCACAAGGTCATGGTACTCCACCGGCACTGTCCCGAGATTGGGCGGGACTCTGACCTCCTCCTTAGCCTGGGAACCGGGAGGAACCTAAACATACCCGATGGCAGGTCTCGCTCCACTGAACCACTACCCCGGATGGCCAATCGATCCGGGGATTGTGTTTTAACATCCAGGGGAACCCAAGAATCACGCGGGAGGTGGCAGGAGTCACAAAAAGCTCGATCTCCTCCCGGTGATTTCCTGACACCACCAGAGTTACTGCCGGTGTCTTATGTGTGATCAAAGGGAGTAGGGAGCCATCTAGTGCCCGTACTTGCACAGGTGAAGTAAGTGCCACCAGAGGGAGCCCTGCCTCCCTAGCCCATTTGTTGTCTAGCAAATTCCCTTCAGAGCCCGTGTCCACCAGTGCTGGGGCCTGAAGGGTAAAATCCTCATAAAGGATTGTAACCGGGAGTCGTGTGGCAATACGCTTTCAGCTTTCAGGCTCCTCTCATGTGGAACCAGCTCCTAATTCAGATCAGGGAGACAGATACCCTCTCTACTTTTAAGATTAGGCTTAAAACTTTCCTTTTCGCTAAGGCTTATAGTTAGGGCTGGATCGGGTGACCCTGGACCATCCCTTGGTTATGTTGCTTTAGACGTAGACTGTGGGGGGGTTCCCATGATGCACTGTTTCTTTCTCTTTTTGCTCCGTATGCATCACTCTGCATTTAATCATTAGTGATCGATCTCTGCCCCCCTTCTCGGCATGTCTTTTTCCTGGTTCTTTCCCTCAGCCCCAACCAGTCTCAGCAGAAGACTGCCCCTCCCTGAGCCTGGTTCTGCTGGAGGTTTCTTCCTGTTAAAAGGGAGTTTTTCCTTCCCACTGTGGCCAAGTGCTTGCTCATAGGGGGTCGTTTTGACCATTGGGGTTTTTCATAATTATTGTATGGCCTTGCCTTGCAATATGGAGCGCCTTGGGGCAACTGTTTGTTGTGATTTGGCGCTATATAAGAAAAAAGTTGATTGATTGATTGAATATGGGTGTGTCCCACGTGAATGTCTTGGCCCACCCCTAGCCCAGTTTCTAGGGGCGGGCGTTGGTGTTTAACCGCTCGGGGCAGTCCCTCACCTGATGCTCTATCGAGCCACAAACAAAGCACGCTCCGCGGACCAGCCTCCTCTGTCTATCCGGGGGTCTAAATGTGGCCCTGCTCGTGTCCATAGCTTCATCAGCAGGGGGAGCTGTAACCACACGGAGCGTAGGGGCCGTGGAGCGTGGGGAGGGCGGAGCTCGGTCGGAGCTGGAAGGGAGAGGGACGGCGCGTGCCCGGCCACGCCCTTCGTCTCGTTCCCGACGGCGTTCTTCTAACCGATTGTCTAATCGTATAACCAGATCAATAAGCCCATCTAAGTCCCGCGGTTCGTCCTTAGCCACCAGGTGCTCCTTTAGGACCAACGACAGTCCGTTTACGAAGGCGGCGCGGAGGGCAGTGCTATTCCAGCCGGACCTTGCAGCCGCGATGCGGAAGTCGACTGCATAAGCAGCTGCGCTCCGGCGCCCCTGTCTCATTGACAGCAGCACGGCTGAAGCGGTCTCTCCTCTATTTGGGTGATCGAACACTGTTCTGAACTCCCTCACAAACCCATCATATGTCTGAAGGAGCCGTGAATTTTGCTCCCAGAGCGCTGTAGCCCAAGCGCGTGCCTCACCGCAAAGCAGATTTATCACATAAGCTATTTTGCTGGCATTAGTCGCGTACATGACGGGACGTTGTGCGAAGACGAGCGAACACTGCATAAGAAAGTCCGCACACGTCTCCACACAACCCCCGTACGGCTCTGGAGGGCTTATGTATGCTTCCGGGGAAGGTGGGAGGGGTCGTTGAACGACCTGTGGAACGTCACTGTTACGCACAGGGTCGACAGGAGGGAGAGCCGCAGCAGCGCCCTGAGGGCGCGCTTCCACCTGCATGGCGAGAGCCTCCACCCTGCGGTTAAGGAGGACGTTCTGCTCGGTCATTAAATCCAACCGAGCCGTGAAAGCGGTGAGGATTCGCTGCAACTCTCCGATCATTCCTCCTGTGGACGTCTGCGCGCCCTGTTCTTCCATTGGCCGTTCAACAGCCGGTTGACGCCCCTCGGGATCCATGACGTTGGCCGAGATATCCTGTTGTGAAAGTGTTGGAACACGGACCCACAACAGGGGGCGCAAATGAACGGACAATGGAGGAAGTCAAATAGCACTTTTACTGTTGTGAAATAAGCACAACAAGCACGACAGATTACAATAGAAAATAATAAAGTCAATTCACAAAGGTGTCATGTGGGCAGGCTCGAAGATAGAAGACGTCTGTCCAAAGCAGAACCGGAACCACACGATTTCCTCCGCCACCGAACCCCGGGAATACTGGAGCCACCAAGTCCCGAACTCCCAGGTGGCCACTGCCTCCGCTTGTCGGATCTGGTACTGCTGGCGAGGAACAAAAACAGTTAGATGTGGGTGCGTTTGCACCCAGCAACACGGATGGTGAAAAAAACCACCTCCACCTCTTGTCAGGAAAATGTGAGTACTTATCAAAAAAGGGTTCAATACAGTCTCCAGCTGCAAGTACTCACCAACCACTGTCAAAACACAAGCAACAAAGTCACTGTCTGAAAGACAACACAACGGCTGAGTTCATTACCTCCTCGGTAGAACGATATCTCGGCAAAGAGGTGGAGATGACGTCTTGCTGATATACCAATGCAGATCAGATGAGTGGTGACAGCTGTCATAGGTGATGAGTGTCAGCTGTCACCCCGGCTGCTCCTGTGAGGCGGCAGCGCCCTCTGGTGCCTGGAGCCCGCACTCCAGGCAGGGTGCCCTCTGGTGGTGGTGGGCCAGCAGTACCTCCTCTTCTGGCGGCCCACACAACAAAACTTTGGTGATGAAGTCGCTTCTATCCCACACGTTGACTTTATTTTCCCAAATGTTTCTTCGATTGGGATTTGAAGGAAATCTGTACATCTTGAAGCCCTTGTTGTGTTTATTTGTGCCTCCAAACGCACAACAACCCGACATTTTCAGAGAATAAATAAATAAAATATCTGGATTTACATGCAGACACATGAACAGCAAACACTATTTTGGAACCAAGATGGGACCAGGTGTCACGTGACCGATTTTTTTTTTTTGACTTGTCATGTCGTCACTCTCTCTAATTATGGAACCACAGTGCCCCCTGAAGGCTATGTTGAGAAATATACTAAAAACTTGCAAACCAGAATAAATTATTAGTTATCCAAAAGACTGAAATATTCACTGCAGGAGTTGTTTTCTAATATTAGTTGTGAACATGTTTTCCTTCCTGTGATGTTAATGTATTTTTTTTACATTACGTGATCTGTTTATTATCCATAAGTGTTTCCCGAGTGCTTAAATCACTTTCTTTCTTCTGACAGTGTGTTTAGTTGGAAGATTATTTCCGTTCAGCGGTATAATGAATGTTAAAAGTCAAAGAAAGCAGGCATAATGACATGTCATTTCATTCTGTACATGTTATACTTTTCTTACAAACTACGAGGTCTATTAGAAAAGTATCCGACCTTATTATTTTTTCAAAAACCATATGGATTTGAATCATGTGTGATTACATCAGACATGCTTGAACCCTCGTGGGCATGCGAGAGTTTTTTCACGCCTGTCGGTTACGTCATTCGCCTGTGGGCAGTCTTTGAGTGAGGAGTCGCCCACCCTCTCGTCGTTTTTTCATTGTTTAGGAATGGCTCAGAGACTGCTGCTTTGTTTGATAAAAAAATTTTTCAAAACTGTAAGGCACAACTGAGTGGACACCATTCGATAAATTCAGCTGGTTTTCGTTGAAAATTTTAACGGCTGATGAGAGATTTTGGTCTGGTAGTGTCGCCGTAAGGATGGCCCACGGCGCCTGACGGCGATCTGCGCTTCGAGGCGGCAGCGTCTCACCGTTTCAAGTTGAAAACTTCCACATTTCAGGTTCTGTTGACCCAGTAAGTCGTCAGAGAACAGAGAACTTTCAGAAGAAGTCGGCATGAGGAGTTTATTCGGACATTCCATTGTTAACGGACATTTTGTAATGAAAGAACGTGCGGGCAGAGTCGCATGTCGGGCCAGACCCGACCGCGAGGGGTCGCGACAGGAAAAACACCTCCGTTGGAAACCTTAACGGACAAGTTGGAACATGCCCAAGCTGTTAAACAATTTCTCAGTTACTCACTTGTTGAAAGCCATCAAAAGCCGCCTGAATTTTACAAATGGTTTTCAACACGGAGGTGTTTTTCCTGTCGCGGCGCACACAGAATTTGTGCGCACGTCTTTCATTAAAAAATGTCCTTAAACAGTGGAATGTCTGCATAAAGTCCTCATGCCGGCCTCTTCTGAATCTTCTCTGTTCTCTCACGATGTCCTGGGTGAATTAAGCCTTAAATTAGGATGATTTCAGCTTGAAACAGGTCGACGACGGCGCCTGGAAGCGCTGCACAACGTCCCGCTCTGTGGGAAGTCCTTACACCGACAGAAACACCCCATAATCTCTCATCAGCCGTTAAACTTTTCACAGAAAACCAGCTTAATTTCTTGAATAGTGTCCACTCGGATATTCCTCACAGGTCCAGAAAAAATTTTGATAAAGCAACGCGCGCCGTCTGGAGCAGCGTGTGAAACAAAGGAATTCAGCCGAGAGGGCGGGACCACATCTCACTCAAGGCCTGCCCACAGGGAAATGACGTCACCGACGCGTGAAAAAACTCACGCATGCGCACGAGGGTTCAAGCATGATTGGTGTAATCGCACATCATTCAAATCCATATAGTTAAAAAAATAAATAAAAGTGTCGGTTTATTATCTAACAGACCTCGTAATTCTGGTTGAAGCAGGTGGGTGGAGCTTATCGTCATGTGCACATTCCTCTTCAAAAGGACATTAAAACAAAGGACGATGCTTTTTGCTCTTGCTTGCAGTCTTTTCCTTCCTCTTTCTTTCTGCACTCATGTTCTTATCATTTTACTTTTAGTCCCTCCTTTATCTGTTAGCCTTTTCTTTTTGATGCTTTTTGGCGAATTTTGCAATTTGTGAGCTACCAAATAGGAGTTAAATGCACCCAGAGTCCAGCTGCACTTTGAGTTTCAGTCTGTGTGAATTCACTGAGTGAGCACGATCATAACTGCTATTTCTGCTTTGTGCTGATCCTGTTTGATTCTGCAGCAACTATGAAAGCTTCTGCTACTTGTGATCATATATTGCATAATAAGAATCCACAATATGTAAAGAACACACCATGTGTCCATGGGTTTGAGTGTGTATGTTTTTACAGTTGTAGGAAGGCAAATATTTCATTACTCCCCCCCACCAACCCCCCTTCTTTCATTCAAGGTGCCACGTGTGCTCTGATCTATTGTACATAAATAAGACGTCATCAGTGCTGAGACATTATGGAGCCTTAAGGTGCCATGAATAAGGCAGCAGAACCTAACATTCCCAGAATGCCTGCACAAAAACACTTCTACCTCTACCAGCATGCACTTCAGTTTTTATGCACCCAGCTGTCATTTGCACCCTGTAAAAGGGGAAATTCTGCAAAAGACAAAAAAAAAAAAAAGAAGCTTTGGCACCAGCACTGTTGAAAAAATGGTGCTTGTGAAAGGAGAAGAAAAAACAATCAATAGATGCTCTCCATCACCCACACCTCGACCCTCTGTTACACAAGCACTCGTGCCCCAGATGCACAATGATTCTTGCACATGTTCCCACTTTATTTCTGCCGTGTTCAGAGATACCAGCGTAACGTGTGCTGGTGCTCATAGTAAACACATTTTACACCACATTGGTGTTACACTTTAACAGTGTCTGCATCAAAACACAAATTACTAAATGTATATATTCCTGCAACAGTTTTCATTTTTTAATCCCGTGTCTGCATATCCATCCATCCATCGATCGATCGCTCCAGTATGAGTCAAAGCTGACTCATGCCATGAGGCATATGCACAGATTTGAATATTGCAGCAACAATTTGCTGCTCCCTTTTGTTTTCCCAAAGATTAAGAGGGTGAAATATAAAAGGCCCATGAAACGTTGACAGTAGTAGTAACTGTGACAGTGAGACATGCCAACAAAAACAGGAGAGAGAGAAAACAAACCAACCAATAACCACTCAACCAAACGGTGGATTGAAGAAATGTGTGAGTAATGGATACAAAGTTTTGATATCTGTCCATTTTTGTTCTGCATAAGTCCTCCTTCCCAATCGTCAAATGTGTTCCTTGTCAGTTGATGTACAGTAAGTCTACTGGAAAGTTATGTGCATACTCAAAACTTTGGGGTGGACATCACACACAGAGCTTTCCCAGTGATTGCATATTTATATACTGTTTTGTCTTGCATTTCTTTGTTACAAATGTGATTTTTCTTGTTTGTTAATTCTGCATTCTAATCCAATTTACATTTGTTCTGCAAATTTGATTGGTTAATCGTGTGAGATTTCAGTTCATAAAATATTTGGCACCAGCACTGGCAGCAAAATATTTGACTGTTTCGCATTTGATTACTCCACACTCTGACCGCGTTGCTATGCAAATGTCAATCAATAATGGTGCCGCCAGGTGAGAGCGAGAGAAACTACTGCAGCGACTATGATGCAGAAATGGGTGAATTTAAGCTACCATACAAAAGTATTGATGTGGATTCTGACAGAATTTACAGTTTGGCATGAAGATGCTGTTGCAACAGTAAGCTTTGCTGACTGAATTACTTACAGAAAAATAAACCGTGTAAATGATGGTAGTGGATTAGAATGGGAATATCCCCCTTGTGTCTGATGATTTGCAGACGTTAATGCTGGATTTTATGGTCGCAAATTGACTGTTACCTGTGACGCGGTAAAACAGACACAACAGTGTTATTCCCTAATTCATATCCTGTGGTTCTGCAATGCTTCAGACTGGGCTTCTGATTGTCCAAAGCTCTATTGCAGGGTGTGAATTCAGCTCAAGGGGAGTAGAGAAGCTTGAATTCTTGCTCTTATTTAGTCACTAGCCTATAGCAGTCGGCCTCTCGGTAGGAGGGGTCTGGTTAGGTTTAAAACTCCAGCTTTTGTTGCTTCTGTTTATTCTTCTCTACAAGAGTCAAGACAGAAGTCAGACTACCAGAGCAAGAATTTTAGCTGAGGAAGCTTCTGCGATTTGAAGCGAAATGTCCTCGTGTCAAGCAACCCAGTCCAGTCGAAGATTCAATCTTCTCTACTATTCTGCCTGAGTATTGAGGACATCAGGAGCTGGAGAAGGCCAAGAGGATGCCCATGTTTCACTTCTATGTCAGATAGATGGCTACTAGGATGTTCTCCGTGGGGATCAACGGGCTCTAGATTGGAGTTTAGTGTTTATACAACCCCTGGCAAAAATGATGGAATCACTGTTGGGAAAGTGTAGTGACACGGACCCACAATAGGGGGCATAAATGAACGGACAATAGAAGGAGTTAAATTAGAACACTTTACTGTTGTGAATGCCACAACCAAACACAGCAGATTACAGAATGAATACAAGTCAATCAATAAAGGTGTCGTGTGGGCAGGCTCGACGACAGGAGACGCCCGTCTGGAGACGAACCGGAACCACACGATTTCCACCGCCACTGAACCCGAGGGATACTGGAGCCGCCAAGTCCCAAAGTCCCCAGGTGGCCACCGTCTCGGCGTGTCGGATCTGGTACTGCTGGCGGAAAACAAAAACAGTCAAGTGTGGGTGTGTGTACACCCAGTAACAATTATGGTGGGAATACCACCTCCACCTCTCACTCAATATCTTGCAGCGTACCGCAGTGATTCCTCAGGGGAAAAGAGTGCCGTCCAGCACTCTCTCAGCTTCCACCGACAGAGGTACCGGTACTCCTGCAAACACTCACAATATACAAATTATATTGTACCACACAAACGGCTGAGGATATTACCTCTCAATGAAGTTGATATCTCGGCAATGTGGTGGAGGTGTCTTCCTGCTTTTATTCCTGGTGTAATGTATATGATCAGTGACAGCTGTCATGGTTGATGGGTGACAGCTGTCACCTCGGCAGTTCCTGGAGGCAGCAGCGCCCTCTCGTGCCTGAAGCCCGCACTTCAGGCAGGGCGCCCTCTGGTGGTGGGCCAGCAGTACCTCCTCTTCTGGCGGCCCACACAACAATCACCGGCCTCGGAGGATGTTCATTCAGTTGTTTAATTTTGTAGAAAAAAAGCAGATCACAGACATGACACAAGACTAAAGTCATTTCAAATGGCAACTTTCTGGCTTTAAGAAACACTATAAGAAATCAGGAAAAAAAATTGTGGCAGTCAGTAACGGTTACTTTTTTAGACCAAGCAGAGGAAAAAAATATGGAATCACTCAATTCTGAGGAAAAAATGATGGAATCATGAAAAACAAAAGAACGCTCCAACACATCACTAGTATTTTGTTGCACCACCTCTGGCTTTTATAACAGCTTGCAGTCTCTGAGGCATGGACTTAATGAGTGACAAACAGTACTCTTCATCAATCTGGCTCCAACTTTCTCTGATTGCTGTTGCCAGATCAGCTTTGCAGGTTGGAGCCTTGTCATGGACCATTTTCTTCAACTTCCACCAAAGATTTTCAATTGGATTAAGATCCGGACTATTTGCAGGCCATGACATTGACCCTATGTGTCTTTTTGCAAGGAATGTTTTCATAGTTTTTGCTCTATGGCAAGATGCATTATCATCTTGAAAAATGATTTCATCATCCACAAACATCCTTTCAATTGATGGGATAAGAAAAGTGTCCAAAATATCAACATAAACTTGTGCATTTATTGATGATGTAATGACAGCCATCTCCCCAGTGCCTTTACCTGACATGCAGCCCCATATCATCAATGACTGTGGAAATTTACATGTTCTCTTCAGGCAGTCATCTTTATAAATCTCATTGGAACGGCACCAAACAAAAGTTCCAGCATCGTCACCTTGCCCAATGCAGATTCGAGATTCATCACTGAATATGACTTTCATCCAGTCATCCACAGTCCACGATTGCTTTTCCTTAGCCCATTGTAACCTTGTTTTTTTCTGTTTAGGTGTTAATGATGGCTTTCGTTTAGCTTTTCTGTATGTAAATCCCATTTCCTTTAGGTGGTTTCTTACAGTTCGGTCACAGACGTTGACTCCAGTTTCCTCCCATTCGTTCCTCATTTGTTTTGTTGTGCATTTTTGATTTTTGAGACATATTGCTTTAAGTTTTCTGTCTTGACGCTTTGATGTCTTCCTTGGTCTATCAGTATGTTTGCCTTTAACAACCTTCCCATGTTGTTTGTATTTGGTCCAGAGTTTAGACACAGCTGACTGTGAACAACCGACATCTTTTGCAACATTGCGTGATGATTTACTCTCTTTTAAGAGTTTGATAATCCTCTCCTTTGTTTCAATTGATATCTCTCGTGTTGGAGCCATGATTCATGTCAGTCCACTTGGTGCAACAGCTCTCCAAGGTGTGTTCACTCCTTTTTAGATGCAGACTAACGAGCAGATCTGATTTGATGCAGGTGTTAGTTTTGGGGATGAAAATTTACAGGGTGATTCCATAATTTATTCCTCAGAATTGAGTGAGTCCATATTTTTTTCCCTCTGCTTGGTCTAAAAAAGTAACTGTTACTGACTGCCACAATTTTTTTTTCCTGATTTCTTATAGTGGTTCTTAAAGCCAGAAAGTTGCCATTTGAAATGACTTTAGTTTTGTGTCATGTCTGTGATCTGCTTTTTTTCTACAAAATTAAACAACTGAATGAACATCCTCTGAAGCCGGTGATTCCATAATTATTGCCAGGGGTTGTACAATGGGTAGCTGACATTTTTGTGGTACAGGTTGCAATAAATTAAACAGTGCTTGTACAATGAGTTAGCATGGCATGTGAGTCCAGAATGTTTTTAGAACCTTAGACCTCAAAAGGATTTAGAGGAACAAATCAAACTTTTTATTTCCTGTTAATTATGTAACTTAGTGCACATAAACAATGTCAGATGTGTATGTGCTGTCTTTAATTCTGATGTGTGCCATTATTACGGTAAACAAGTAATAACTGTGGACTAATTGCTGTCTGAGGTAACTGGAGTGTAAACGTAATTTCTCCACTGTGAGATCAATTCTCTCTCTCTCTCAATATTAATTTACTGTGTTAATGTATCTATCAATTGTTTATGTCTTGTTATCATATACTTATTATTACCATTATTATTATTATTTTTATTTTGTTATTACTTCTGTTTTGTCATTTGATTTTTAAATGGAACACAGTGGAAAAAGTGTTTTCACTTTCTTGTGTCATCCATGTATTTTTAAAATATTTAAAATGATATTATATACTTACATTGAACTCACTCACCACACTCATGCACAAACGGTGTATGAGTCCAGAATGCAGTTAGCAACATCCATTGTTATGTTTTTGCGGCATTCATCCTTGACCCAAAATACATAAATATATCAAATAGCAAATGGATTGTTTGCTGTTGTGACGCGCTTCCGATCTTTACACGGTTGTATATGTTTCTTTTATTTCTGTTTAGCACTCTTCTGGTTAAGTGTATCTACTCTGTATCTTATTTAACTACAGTCCTGTTGTGAAGCGCTAGCGGTTAGCATTCGCTAGCAGTTAGCATTCACTAGCTAGGTCGACTCCCCCCCCACAGTTACTTTTATAGCTGTTTCTTTTTACCTGTTTAATACTTTTGTTAGTTTTTCAGTGTAACGTCTGTGAATTTTAGGTCATCATTTTACTCCTGTGTAAAGCTTAGAAGTGGCTAGCATTTTTGCTAGTGGTTAGTTTGCGTTAGCGAGTTCAACCCCCCCTCCCATTTCTTTAATACTTCTGTTTGTTTTTTTAGTGTAACTGTTGTGAATTTTAGCTTAGTACTTTACTCTTGTGTTAATCTTAGGAGAGGTTTAGTTGTAGGAGTTTTTTTTTATTCTGTTCCTACAAGTCTAATACTTCTGCTACTTTTTCAGTTTAACTGCTGTGAATTTTCATTCATTTATTTACGTCTGTGTGACTTCTGTCTGAGCCTTAGGAGTGGTTAGCTTATTCATTATTGGTTATCTCATGCTTGCTTGGCTGTACTCTTGAATTTCCTAGTGCACAAATTATACTACTTTACACCCTCCATAGAACCTGCGTGATGTTGGAAGATAGGGTGGCTCTTTTAGAGAGCCGTGTCTGTAAGTTAGAGCACCTTCTTAGCTCAGTGGAGTTAGCCTAGAAACGTTTGCTGTGTAGGATGACTTTCAGACTGTGGCTAGGCGGAGGAAAACCCTGTAGGGTTTGGTGCCCGGTTGTGGTACCCCGATCACACTCGCCACTGCGAATTGTGAATCAGGTCTCCCCCTTGGATTTGCCTGATGTGAATTCTCTGAGCCCACGAGTGACTTCCACTCCTGTCTCCAGGCTGAAACTTAGGACTTTAGTGATAGGGGATTCTATCACCCGCAAAGTCAGGTTATAGACGCCGGCTGACGTTAAATGTATTCCTGGGGCCAGAGCTCCTGACATTGCATCTCACCTTAGGGTGCTGATGCTGCAGAAGGGAAGACAGACTAAGGAACCTGAAATGAGATATAGTCATACAGAGGTCACAAAAATAGACACAGAGAGGACTTGTGACCTTGCCAGAAAGATGTGCTGTATCGATTAATAGTCTCTGGTCCTCTCCCCTCCCGGGGTAATGATGAGGCATTTAGCAGGAAGACATCATTAAATAGGTGGCTGGTGCAATTTTGTAGACAGCAAGGCTTTAGCTTTTTTGATAACTGGCCTTCGTTCTGAGGCCACCGTGGCTTGCTGATGCCAGATGGCCTTCACCCTAGTGGGGAAGGTGCCGCCATCTTGTGTGCGAACATAGCTAGAGCTCTGAATTCTTAGATGAATCTGGTGCGTTCATCTCTAACTTGTCAACTACTGCAGATAACATTCTGATTATTGGTGACTTTAATGTTCATATAAATAAGTCTTCTGATCCCCTCTGCAAATCATTTATGGAAATTGTGGATGCATTAGGATTTCGGCAATGCATTCAGGACTCGACGCACATTAGTGGAAATACCCTGGATTTGGTTCTCACACGTGGTATTGCTGTCACAAATATTGACATCATGCCTCTTAAATCAGTGGTGTCTGATCACTCACTTATTAAGTTTACAGTTTCACTGCCGTGTTTAGTGGAACAACAACCTTATATATCATTACGGCGATGCATCAACTCCTCAACTAAGACTGAACTAGAAGCTAGACTTTGTTGTGAATGTGGTGAAGTGTGGTACCAGTGCATGCTAGCAGACGTCACTTGAGTTTTGTGTGTGTGTGTGTGTGTGTGTGTGTGTGTGTGTGTGTGTGTGTGTGTGTGTGTGTGTGTGTGTGTGTGTGTGTATATAGTGGAACAGAGTCTCATCCTTGGAGAGTCGTAGCTCTCATTTGCTTTACACTACAAATCTGGAAATAAGCACCTGCACCAACAGGCCTCAGCGCCTATATTAGACTTACAGTCAATCCAGAGAAGACATTATAGCTACCTGAATGTGTGTGGACACACCCGTCCCTGAGCGCCCAGCGGAAGACAAACCCGTCCCAGAGCGCCCAGCGGAAGACAAACCCGTCCCTGAGCGCCCAGCGGAAGACAAACCCGTCCCTGAGCGCCCAGTGGAAGACAAACCCGTCCCTGAGCGCCCAGCGGAAGACAAACCCGTCCCAGAGCGCCCAGCGGAAGACAAACCCATCCCAGAGCACCCAGCGGAAGACAAACCCATCCCAGAGCGCCCAGCGGAAGACAAACCCGTCCCAGCGCACCCAGCGGAAGACAAACCTGTCCCAGAGCGCCCAGCAGAAGACAAACCCGTCCCTGAGCCCAACATAAAAAAACAGAGAAGACGTCAGGAACAGGACAAATAAAGCAGCATGCCGTCGGGCCACAGGTGGAAACATCTGTTGAAAACAAGACAAATTCTCAACATGTTTCCTCACATTAAAGAAAAGGTGACAGTTACATCTGACGTCATGGTGAATGTGTTCCTCTATGATGCGCTTTAACTTGGACACATTTTCAAAGCAGAACAGGTTTTATTAGCGTAAATCCAGCAGACACACGGCGGTCCAAAATACAGTTGCAGAGAGCTGGTTTCAAATAAAATGATTCATTTCTGCAGAAATGCTCCTCACACTGCATGTTTTTATCTCATTTTAATCTCTTCAAGTACAGAACCTGATCCAGCTCCAAACACAAGCTGTGTTTTACTGCAGCTTCAAATGCCTGAGAACCAAAATATAGTTTTTCTTCAACACAAGGTGAGATAAGAAACTGGTTACAGAAGCTGAAGTGAGATCATCTTAAGGATATCCTCACTGTGATTTATCAAACTGCCTCCAAATCTCAACCTCTTGGACCACAGAGCTGCATTTAAAAATGAATACATTCTGATTAATACACTCAACAAAAATATAAACGCAACACTTTTGGTTTTGCTCCCATTTTGTATGAGATGAACTCAAAAGATCTAAAACTTTTTCCACATACACAATATCACCATTTCCCTCAAATATTGTTCACAAACCAGTCTAAATCTGTGATAGTGAGCACTTCTCCTTTGCTGAGATAATCCATCCCACCTCACAGGTGTGCCATATCAAGATGCTGATTAGACACCATGATTAGTGCACAGGTGTGCCTTAGACTGTCCACAATAAAAGGCCACTCTGAAAGGTGCAGTTTTGTTTTATTGGGGGGGGGGGATACCAGTCAGTATCTGGTGTGACCACCATTTGCCTCATGCAGTGCAACACTTCTCCTTCGCATAGAGTTGATCAGGTTGTCAATTGTGGCCTGTGGAATGTTGGTCCACTCCTCTTCAATGGCTGTGCGAAGTTGCTGGATATTGGCAGGAACTGGTACACGCTGTCATATACGCCGTTCCAGAGCATCCCAAACATGCTCAATGGGTGACATGTCCGGTGAGTATGCCGGCCATGCAAGAACTGGGACATTTTCAGCTTCCAAGAATTGTGTACATCCTTGCAACATGGGGCCGTGCATTATCCTGCTGCAACATGAGGTGATGTTCTTGGATGTATGGCACAACAATGGGCCTCAGGATCTCGTCACGGTATCTCTGTGCATTCAAAATGCCATCAATAAAATGCACCTGTGTTCTTTGTCCATAACAGACGCATGCACATACCATAACCCCACCGCCACCATGGGCCACTCGATCCACAACACTGACATCAGAAAACCGCTCACCCACACGACGCCACACACGCTGTCTGCCATCTGCCCTGGACAGTGTGAACCGGGATTCATCCATGAAGAGAACACCTCTCCAACGTGCCAAACGCCAGCGAATGTGAGCATTTGCCCACTCAAGTCAGTTACGATGCCAAACTGGAGTCAGGTCGAGACCCCGATGAGGACGACGAGCATGCAGATGAGCTTCCCTGAGACGGTTTCTGACAGTTTGTGCAGAAATTCTTTGGTTATGCAAACCGATTGTTTCAGCAGCTGTCCGAGTGGCTGGTCTCAGACGATCTTGGAGGGGAACATGCTGGATGTGGAGGTCCTGGGCTGGTGTGGTTACACGTGGTCTGCGGTTGTGAGGCTGGTTGGATGTACTGCCAAATTCTCTGAAATGCCTTTGGAGACGGCTTATGGTAGAGAAATGAACATTCAATACACGAGCAACAGCTCTGGTTGACATTCCTGCTGTCAGCATGCCAATTGCACGCTCCCTCAAATCTTGCGACATCTGTGGCATTGTGCTGTGTGATAAAACTGCACCTTTCAGAGTGGCCTTTTATTGTGGGCAGTCTAAGGCACACCTGTGCACTAATCATGGTGTCTAATCAGCATCTTGATATGGCACACCTGTGAGGTGGGATGGATTATCTCAGCAAAGGAGAAGTGCTCACTATCACAGATTTAGACTGGTTTGTGAACAATATTTGAGGGAAATGGTGATATTGTGTATGTGGAAAAAGTTTTAGATCTTTGAGTTCATCTCATACAAAATGGGAGCAAAACCAAAAGTGTTGCGTTTATATTTTTGTTGAGTGTATGTTTGATTTTCAGTGCAGACTCCAGCAAAAGCACAACTCTGTCAGATAAGCTGTGGTTTATAAGAGAGTCCCAGCAGAAAGAATTTATTCAAATGGAATATTTTCATCGTCATTTATGACCTGAGGTCCAACATGATGACATAAAAACTCTTCACAAGTACAACTTCATTCCAAAAGTAACTGATCTTTGAAGTTAAACGCGTGACCTGTGTTTTCTCACCTTGTTTATGCAGAATCTGTTTGAAAGAACTGATGCGTTTGGGTGTTATGACTGAAAGTCTGATGCTGGTTTCATCGTCACGCCTTCACACAGTGAGAAACATCAGTCCTGTTATTCTGTTCACAGTGTGCATGGAGACTGGGAGTTGGGTCAGCTTATGTCTGGGAGCGTGCAGTGGTGCCGCGTGTTGTGCTATCTGCCACAGTAAGGAACAGTCCTGGATGGTAACCACCCAGCTAAATAACCCATCCATCCTCACCTCTCAAAAGTAACCATCGATCTGCTGCAGCCAGGTGAAATGTGCTGAACTTCATTTCTTACCTCTGTTACTGTGCACGCCCAGACGGCTCTGTCTGGTACATGTGAGGAGTTTTTAATGGAAATACATTACGATGGGACGGCACATTTTGTCAGACAAAATTTGCCGTTACGTTACGTTAATGTAAAGTAACATAAAATTTTGACCTTTATATCTCAATGACATTGAACTTTATCAAAGCTAATCTGTCGATGGCTGACCTTCATCAAATGTCAGTTCAATTTATTTTCATTTATATAGCGCCAAATCACAACAGAGTTGCCTCAAGGCGCTTCAAATAAGTAAGGTCTAACCTTACTAACCCACAGAACAACAGTGGTAAGGAAAAACTGCCTGAGGAAGAAACCTCAAGCAGACCAGACTCAAAGGGTGACCCTCTGCTTGGGCCATGATACACAGACAATTGACAATACGAATATACAGGAAAATTTGGGAGTCCATGCTGGTACACAGGACAGGGTATTTGCAGAAGAAGACACCCACACCCACCTCTGGATGGAGCTGCACCTCAGACAGAGAGAAAATCAGAATCAGGCAGCAGAAAGACAACAGATACAGTGTAATTTGTCAGCATTAAGCAACAAGTAAAACAGAAGAAATACGTACTAAGGTGATCGCCGCCCACTAGCCCGAAGCTTCACTAAAGGACCCAGAATTTAGCTAAAGTTGAGGCTGCGGCACACTCTGTTTACTAATAAAATGAATTTAAAGAGTAAAAAGCGTAGTAACATGCTATGTCAATATGCTGCCATATGAAAGGGAAAATAAGTGCATCTTAAGTCTGGACTTGAAAATCTCCACAGAATCTGATTGTTTTATTGATGCAGGGAGATCATTCCACAGAACAGGGGCACAATAAGAGAAAACTCTGTGACCCGCAGACTTCTTATTCACCCTAGGGACACAAAGTAGTCCTGCACCCTGAGAACACAAAGCCCGGGCCGGTACGTAGGGTTTAATTAGGTCAGCTAGGTAGGGAGGTGCCAGTCCATGAACAGTTTTATAGACTAGTAGCAGAACCTTAAAATCTGATCTCACTGGGACAGGAAGCCAGTGAAGAGACACCAAAATGGGTGTAATGTGGTCAAACGTTCTGCTTCATGTCAAAAGTCTGAACCATTTTGAACCAAGTGGAGAGCCCTAATGCTGGACTGCGGTAAAACAGAAAATAGAACATTGTAGTAGTCCAATCTAGAAGAGATAAACACATGAATCAGTATCTACTTTTTCTTTTTTTAGCCCAATGTTTTTATACTCCCTAATGGCTTTTTTAACCATTTTGAGGTTTGTGTCCCTATTAATATTATTTCGTTCTCTAAACGATGGTCCTTTACTAAGTAATTTCCTAAGCTTCCTATTCTCAATTATTCCAAGGTTACCAGTTATTACATGTTCTGTTGGCTCATATTTGAAATTTGACGAGTGGCAGTCACAGCTAAGGTTTGTAGTTCCTAATTCAAAAATCGAAATTTTTTTAGGCTTTGTCCAAAATTAAAAACTTTTCCAGCTATAGTTATAGTATATGCATAGCTAATAACAGGAGGGGTCTGATCACTTTATTTTTAATATTTTAGAAGTGCCCCTGAAATTGCAATTAACATCAAAAGACTGCAGGCTACAATATAACTCTTATAGAAAACATTAATGAATTGCAAATTTGAATAAACAGTCCCTCACATTTTAAATGTCTGTCATTAGATTCTAGATTTTTTTTATTATTTATTTATAATTTTTCTATCTTTGTTAGTTGGCTATGTACCACAGGCTTTTAAGGTGGCAGTAATTAAACTATTACTTAAAAAGCCATCACTTGACCCAGCTATCTTAGCTAATTATAGGCCAATCTCCAACCTTCCTTTTCTCTCAAAAATTCTTGAAAGGGTAGTTGTAAAACAGCTAACTGATCATCTGCAGAGGAATGGTCTACTTGAAGAGTTTCAGTCAGGTTTTAGAATTAATCATAGTACAGAAACAGCATTAGTGAAGGTTACAAATGATCTTCTTATGGCCTCAGACAGTGGACTCATCTCTGTGCTTGTTCTGTTAGACCTCAGTGCTGCTTTTGATACTGTTGACCATAAAATTTTTATTACAGAGATTAGAGCATGCCATAGGTATTAAAGGCACTGCGCTGCGGTGGTTTGAATCATATTTGTCTAATAGATTACAATTTGTTCATGTAAATGGGGAATCTTCTTCACAGACTAAGGTTAATTATGGAGTTCCACAAGGTTCTGTGCTAGGACCAATTTTATTCACTTTATACATGTTTCCCTTAGGCAGTATTATTAGACAGCATTGCTTAAATTTTCATTGTTACACAGATGATACCCAGCTTTATCTATCCATGAAGCCAGAGGACACACACCAATTAGTTAAACTGCAGGATTGTCTTACAGACATAAAGACATGGATGACCTCTAATTTTCTGCTTTTAAATTCAGATAAAACTGAAGTTATTGTACTTGGCCCTGCAGGCTTACTTGTAGTTCCTAGGGTTTGTAAGAGTAGAATAGGAGGCAGAGCCTTCAGCTTTCAGGCTCCTCTCCTGTGGAACCAGCTCCCAATTCAGATCAGGGAGACAGACACCCTCTCTACTTTTAAGATTAGGCTTAAAACTTTCCTTTTTGCTAAAGCTTATAGTTAGGGCTGGATCAGGTGACCCTGAACCATTCCTTAGTTATGCTGCAGTCTGACAGCGAAGCGCTCTATTGGGGTGATATGGTACTATGAGGTCCCTAAGATAAGATGGGACCTGATTATTCAAAACCTTATAAGTAAGAAGAAGAATTTTAAATTCTATTCTAGAATTAACAGGAAGCCAATGAAGAGAGGCCAATATGGGTGAGATATGCTCTCTCCTTCTAGTCCCCGTCAGTACTCTAGCTGCAGCATTTTGAATTAACTGAAGGCTTTTCAGGGAACTTTTAGGACAACCTGATAATAATGAATTACAATAGTCCAGCCTAGAGGAAATAAATGCATGAATTAGTTTTTCAGCATCACTCTGAGACAAGTCCTTTCTAATTTTAGAGATATTGCGCAAATGCAAAAAAGCAGTCCTACATATTTGTTTAATATGCGCATTGAATGTCATATCCTGATCAAAAATGACTCCAAGATTTCTCACAGTATTACTAGAGGTCAGGGTAATGCCATCCAGAGTAAGGATCTGGTTAGACACCATGTTTCTAAGATTTGTGGAGCCAAGTACAATAACTTCAGTTTTATCTGAGTTTAAAAGCAGGAAATTAGAGGTCATCCATGTCTTTATGTCTGTAAGACAATCCTGCAGTTTCACTAATTGGTGTGTGTCCTCTGGCTTCATGGATAGATAAAGCTGGGTATCATCTGCGTAACAATGAAAATTTAAGCAATGCTGTCTAATAATACTGCCTAAGGGAAGCATGTATAAAGTGAATAAAATTGGTCCTAGCACAGAACCTTGTGGAACTCCATAATTAACCTTAGTCTGTGAAGAAGATTCCCCATTTACATGAACAAATTGTAATCTATTAGATAAATATGATTCAAACCACCGCAGCGCAGTGCCTTTAATACCTATGGCATGCTCTAATCTCTGTAATAAAATTTTATGGTCAACAGTATCAAAAGCAGCAGTGAGGTCTAACAGAACAAGCACAGAGTTGAGTCTACTGTCTGAGGCCATAAGAAGATCATTTGTAACCTTCACTAATGCTGTTTCTGTACTATGATGAATTCTAAAACCTGACTGAAACTCTTCAAATAGACCATTCCTCTGCAGATGATCAGTTAGCTGTTTTACAACTACCCTTTCAAGAATTTTTGAGAGAAAAGGAAGGTTGGAGATTGGCCTATAATTAGCTAAGATAGCTGGGTCAAGTGATGGCTTTTTAAGTAATGGTTTAATTACTGCCACCTTAAAAGCCAGTGGTACATAGCCAACTAATAAAGCAGCCTGGTAGGAATGGGGTCTAATAGAGATGTTGATCGTTTGGAGGAAGTAACTAATGAAAATAACTCAGACAGAACAATCTGAGAGAAAGAGTCATGAAGTCATTACTAGTTAAAGTTAAAGGAATACTCGGCTCAATAGAGCTCTGACTCTTTGTCAGCCTGGCTACAGTGCTGAAAAGAAACCTGGGATTGTTCTTATTTTCTTCAATTAGTGATTAGTAAGATGTCCTAGCTTTACGGAGGGCTTTTTTATAGAGCAAAAGACTCTTTTTCCAGGCTAAGTGAAGATCTTCTAAATTAGTGAGACGCCATTTCCTCTCCAACTTACGGGTTATCTGCTTTAAGCTGCGAGTTTGTGAGTTATACCACGGAGTCAGGCACTTCTGATTTAAAGCTCTCTTTTTCAGAGGAGCTACAGCATCCAAAGTTGTCTTCAATGAGGATGTAAAACTATTGACGAGATACTCTATCTCACTTACAGAGTTTAGGTAGCTACTCTGCACTGTGTTGGTATATGGCATTAGAGAACATAAAGAAGGAATCATATCCTTAAACCTAGTTACAGCGCTTTCTGAAAGACTTCTAGTGTAATGAAACTTATTCCCCACTGCTGGGTAGACCATCAGAGTAAATGTAAATGTTATTAAGAAATGATCAGACAGAAGGGAGTTTTCAGGAAATACTGTTAAGTCTTCTATTTCCATACCATAAGTCAGAACAAGATCTAAGATATGATTAAAGTGGTGGGTGGACTCATTTACTTTTTGAGCAAAGCCAATCGCGTCTAATAATAGATTAAATGCAGTGTTGAGGCTGTCATTCTCAGTATCTGTGTGGATGTTAAAATCGCCCACTATAATTATCTTATCTGAGCTAAGCACTAAGTCAGACAAAAGGTCCGAAAATTCACAGAGAAACTCACAGTAACGACCAGGTGGACGATAGATAATAAATAAAACTGGTTTTTGGGACTTCCAATTTGGATGGACAAGACTATAAGAGTCAAGCTTTCAAATGAATTAAAGCTCTGTCTGGGTTTTTGATTAATTAATAAGCTGGAATGGAAGATTGCTGCTAATCCTCCGCCTCGGCCCGTGCTACGAGCGTTCTGGCAGTTAGTGTGACTCGGGGGTGTTGACTCATTTAAACTAACATATTCATCCTGCTGTAACCAGGTTTCTGTAAGGCAGAATAAATCAATATGTTGATCAATTATTATATCATTTACTAACAGGGACTTAGAAGAGAGAGATCTAATGTTTAATAGACCACATTTAACTGTTTTAGTCTGTGGTGCAGTTGAAGGTGCTATATTATTTTTTTCTTTTTGAATTTTTATGCTTAAATAGATTTTTGCTGGTTATTGGTGGTCTGGGAGGAGGCACCGTCTCTACGGGGATGGGGTAATGAGGGGATGGCAGGGGGAGAGAAGCTGCAGAGAGGTGTGTAAGACTACAACTCTGCTTCCTGGTCCCAACCCTGGATAGTCACGGTTTGGAGGATTTAAGAAAATTGGCCAGATTTCTAGAAATGAGAGCTGCTCCATCCAAAGTGGGATGGATGCCGTCTCTCCTAACAAGACCAGGTTTTCCCCAGAAGCTTTGCCAATTATCTATGAAGCCCACCTCATTTTTTGGACACCACTCAGACAGCCAGCAATTCAAGGAGAACATGCGGCTAAACATGTCACTCCCGGTCTGATTGGGGAGGGGCCCAGAGAAAACTACAGAGTCCGACATTGTTTTTGCAAAGTTACACACCGATTCAATGTTAATTTTAGTGACCTCCGATTGGCGTAACCGAGTGTCATTACTGCCGACGTGAATTACAATCTTACCAAATTTGCGCTTAGCCTTAGCCAACAGTTTCAAATTTCCTTCAATGTCGCCTGCTCTGGCCCCCGGAAGACAATTGACTATGGTTGCTGGTGTCGCTAACTTCACATTTCTCAAAACAGAGTCGCCAATAACCAGAGTTTGATCCTCGGCGGGTGTGTCGTCGAGTGGGGAAAAACGGTTAGAAATGTGAACGGGTTGGCGGTGTACACGGGGCTTCTGTTTAGGGCTACGCTTCCTCCTCACAGTCACCCAGTCGGCCTGCTTTCCCGGCTGCTCGGGATCTGCTTGAAGGGAACTAACGGCGGCTAAGCTACCTTGGTCCGCACCGACTACAGGGGCCTGGCTAGCTGTAGAATTTTCCATGGTGCGGAGCCGAGTCTCCAATTCGCCCAGCCTGACCTCCAAAGCTACGAATAAGCTACACTTATTACAAGTACCGTTACTGCTAAAGGAGGCCGAGGAATAACTAAACATTTCACACCCAGAGCAGAAAAGTGCGGGAGAGACAGGAGAAGCCGCCATGCTAAACAGGCTAAGAGCTAGTAGCTGTGCTAAGTTAGCGGATTCCCAAAAACACACAAAGTAAATAATGTGTAAATAATTCAGCAGAGGGAGTGCTTTAGTTAAGGCACGTGAAGATTACACTGTGAAACAAATCGTTATCTAGGTAACTAGATCAATCTAACTGCGCAGATTAAACAGCTAACAGATACAGAAAAACACCGCTGTGCTCCGGAACAGGAAGTGATACAATACCGCAGTGAGAGCCAACCACCAGTAGAGGCAAGCAAGAAAAAAAAAAAAAAAAAAAAAAAAACGTCTCAACAATGTCTCAACATTTAGCTCAATATTTAGCTTGATGTTTGTAAAACCACCTAAAACAGTTCTGCATTTTTAAAGGTTTAAAGTGGTCTCACCGTTTTCTTACTTATTTCTATGTGTCAGCTGTCAGTCACATTGACTCTGGTGTGGCACCAGAAGGATCATCTTGTTTGACTGTGTGGATCAATCTTAGATTTACATCCTCTGTTGGACATTTCTTACGTATGCAGACAGATGTCTGTTGTAGATGTCAGTGATTCTGCAGTGCTGACTTTCCTTCTGTTTTCTCTTTTTTCCTGTTTGTAAGTGACTGTTATCTGATGGCACAGTCATCACATGACCAGTGATGACACAGAAAGCAGAATGAAATCAGAACTGAATCTGATCTCTGAACACAAACAAAGGAAGGTAACAAGAAAAACACATAACTTAAACTTGATGTGTTCAGATGGCTCATAAAACAGTAAGGAACTCAAATCTCACATCAAGTCATTTGATTTGGCACAAAACAATGAATTATTCAAGTCCCTTCAGCTCCTAATGTGAACGCAGCTCAATTTCTAAACCCTCAATAAGCAGGCGCTCTTTCTGCAAACATCTTTTCCACAAGTGAGCAGTTTGTCCTCTCTGGTGAAATTCGAACTCATGCACTCTGTCTGTTCACTTTTAAACACCTGTTCTGAGCACAGAGTTCTGGTTCTGTGCTGCGTCCTAAATGGACTTTGCCACTGGACAGCACTGGTTTGTTTTGTTATTTTTCTGTTTTGCTGTAATTTGTTTTTTCTGTGTGTTCTTTCTCTTGCTGGGTTTTTCTGCTTGGGTCTGTGTGTCTCTCTCTCTCTTCTCTCTCTCTCTCAGTTCTTGGTGATGGGTGTTTCCTTCTATCTGGCCACGCCCTTGTTCTGGTGCTTTCTATGCACACTTGTTCCTGATTTGCTGATTGTCACCTGGGGTTATATAAGCTCACTGGGTGTGTTTGTTCCTCTCCAGTTTGTTGTGCCCTGTGCCTTCATTCCAGCTCTGTACCTGTGTTCCATAGCCCTACCTGTCTCATTAGGCCCTTTTCCACTACACAGAACCAGCACTACTCGACTCGGCTCTACTCGGTTTGGTTCCACGCACGTCTTTTTCCATTACAAATAGAACCTCCTCAAAGTGGGCGGGGTCAGCAGAGCAAACTGCAGTGACGTCGTTTTATACGTGACACAAACAAAAACAATGGCGGACTCTGTGTGTTTACTGCTCTGTGAGATTTTAAGAGAAAGCTGTTGGCAGCGACAAGAAACACGCTTGAAAATTACAGAAGACTTTGGGAATTCATACAACAATATGAAGACGAGAAGATACAAGCTGCTAACAAAGCATGACGGTAAGCTAATTGTTAGCTTCCTAAGTAGCTCGTAAATAAGTAATAACTGCAGGCTGTCGCTATTAAGTCGCTATTAAAATTGTGTCTGTCAAAATGGTAAATGGACTGCATTTATATCGCGCTTTTCCATCTGCATCAGATGCTTAAAGCACTTTACAATTATGCCTCACATTCACCCCAATGTCAGGGTGCTGCCATACATGGTGCTCACTACACACCGGGAGCAACAGGGGATTAAAGACATTGCCCAAGGGCCCTTAGTGATTTTCCAGTCAGGTGGGGATTTGAACCGAGGATCTTCTGGTCTCAAGCCCAACACCTTAACGACTAGACCCTCACCTCCCCCAAATAAAAATAAAGCGTTAATTTAGATTAATTAATGACAGCACCAGCAGCAGCTTAGACCAGTCCCAGATCTAAGCTGAAGACCAGGGGAGACAGAGCCTTTGCTGTTGCGGGGCCCAGGCTCTGGAACTCTCTGCCACTGAATGTCCCACTGGCTCCTTCAATTGACTCTTTTAAGGCTCTTTTAAAGACACATCTTTTTGCACTGGCTTTTAACACAAGATGAGCTGAACACTGCCACATATTTTATTGTCTTGTTGATTTATTTTGTTCTTGTATTTAACTAAATATAATTTGAATTCCTTTTATTGTACAGCACTTTGGGGCAGTGTTGACTGTTTGTAAATGTGCTTTATAAATAAACCTGACCTTGACAGCACTGATCACGCCTCCAGTCACACTTTGCTCTGTTTTGTTCTGACGTCAGTGACTTGGTCTGTAAATAAAGACGTTTCTGAGAGCAATAAACATGTTACATGTCAATACTTTTTATACCAAAGTAACTTGCTTTGATAACCTATTGTTAAATCTCTGCATTTACCGACGTTCATGCACAAAATGTTGATTCAGTTTTAATGACCGTTAATTAACGTCGTCACTGAACTCGAAAAGCCTTAAGACACATTTAAAAAGTTTGATTTATCTTTTTCAGATTTTAATGTTCAATGGACAAATTTAAATGTGAAATCTAATAAGACAATTATTAAAGGAGTCATATTGTGCAGAAAGAATCAGTTTCCAAACTCCCACAATTCTGTTTTTATAGACATTTATATAATACAGCCTTTTATTGTCATTGTATACATTATACATACAATGAAATTTGTCTGCATTTAACCCATCCAAATTACACTTAGACAGTTCTCCCAATTTAAGATCAATTCACAGCTTGTTTAATACCTGCTTGATGTGTAACAGAAATAACCATCTTTTTTTTTTGTTTTTATCAGATTATTAAATGCCCCAAAAACACACAGATCTGAGTTTATATATATATATATATATATATATATATATATATATATATATATATATATATATATATATATATATATATATATATATATATATATATATATATATATATATATGCACACCTGCATTCATTTACCTACATGTTATACAGTAGTGTTCAGAATCCAGGTTGAGTATATTTCTTATTGTTACATGGGAAACAAGGTACCAGTAGATTCAGTAGATTCTCACAAATCCAACAAGACCAAGCATTCATGATATGCACACTCTTAAGGCTATGAAATTGGGCTATTAGTAAAAAAAAAGTAGAAAAGGGGGTGTTCACAATAATAGTAGCATCTGCTGTTGACGCTACAAACTCAAAACTATTATGTTCAAACTGCTTTTTTATCAATCCTGTGAATCACTAAACTAGTATTTAGTTGTATAACCACAGTTTTTCATGATTTCTTCACATCTGCGAGGCATTAATTTTGTTGGTTTGGAACCAAGATTTTGCTGGTTTACTAGTGTGCTTGGGATCATTGTCTTGTTGAAACACCCATTTCAAGGGCATGTCCTCTTCAGCATAAGGCAACATGACCTCTTCAAGTATTTTGACATATCCAAACTGATCCATGATACCTGGTATGTGATATATAGGCCCAACACCATAGTAGGAGAAACATGCCCATATCATGATGCTTGCACCACCATGCTTCACTGTCTTCACTGTGAACTGTGGCTTGAATTCAGAGTTTGGGGGTCGTCTCACAAACTGTCTGCGGCCCTTGGACCCAAAAAGAACAATTTTACTCTCATCAGTCCACAAAATATTCCTATTATTATTCCTAATATTATGTGTTCTTTGGCAAATTGTAACCTCTTCTGCACATGTCTTTTATTTAACAGAGGGACTTTGCGGGGGATTCTTGCAAATAAATTAGCTTCACACAGGCGTCTTCTAACTGTCACAGCACTTACAGGTAACTCCAGACTGTCTTTGATCATCCTGGAGCTGATCAATGGGTTAGCCTTTGCCATTCTGGTTATTCTTCTATCCATTTTGATGGTTGTTTTCCATTTTCTTCCACGCGCCTGTTTTTTTTTTTGTTTTTGTCCATTTTAAAGCATTGGAGATCATTGTAGATGAACAGCCTATAATGTTTTGCAGCTGTGTATAAGTTTTCCCCTCTCCAATCAACTTTTTAATCAAACTATGCTGTTCTTCTGAACAATGTCTTGAACGTCCCATTTTCCTCAGGCTTTCAAAGAGAAAAGCATGTTCAACAGGTGCTGGCTTCATCCTTAAATAGGGGACACCTGATTCACACCTGTTTGTTCCACAAAACTGACGAACTCACTGACTGAATGCCACACTACTATTATTGTGAACACCCCCTTTTCTACCTTTTTTTTACTAATGGCCCAATTTCATAGCCTTAAGAGTGTGCATATCATGAATGCTTGGTCTTGTTGGATTTGTGAGAATCTACTGAATCTACTGGTACCTTGTTTCCCATGTAACAATAAGAAATATACTCAAAACCTGGATTAATCTTTTTAGTCACATAGCACTACTATTACTCTGAACTTTCCTTTTTGCTAAAGCTTATAGTTAGGGCTGGATCAGGTGACCCTGAACCATCCCTTAGTTATGCTGCTATAGACGTAGACTGCTGGGGGGTTCCCATGATGCACTGTTTCTTTCTCTTTTGCTCTGTATGCACCACTCTGCATTTAATCATTAGTGATTGATCTCTGCTCCCCTCCACAGCATGTCTTTTTCTTGGTTCTCTCCCTCAGCCCCAACCAGTCCCAGCAGAAGACTGCCCCTCCCTGAGCCTGGTTCTGCTGGAGGTTTCTTCCTGTTAAAAGGGAGTTTTTCCTTCCCACTGTAGCCAAGTGCTTGCTCACAGGGGGTCGTTTTGACCATTGGGGTTTTACATAATTATTGTATGGCTTTTGCCTTACAATATAAAGCGCCTTGGGGCAACTGTTTGTTGTGATTTGGCGCTATATGAAAAAAATTGATTGATTGATTGATTGACTACTGTACACCGGTTATGTTTCACTGTGAATTTTGAATACATTTTTGTACTTTTTGCTAAAATGTCTCCTTCTTCTTCTTCTTTGTCTTTTGGCTGTTCCCGCTAGGGGTCGCCACAGCAGATCAATCGTTTCCATCTCACCCTGTCCTCTGTATCTTCCTCTGTCACACTAACCACCTGCATGTCCTCTCTCAGCACATCCATGAACCTCCTCTTTGGTCTCCCTCTTCTCCTCCTGCCTGGTGGCTCCATCCTCAGCATCCTTCTCCCTAAATACCCTGGGTCCCTCCACTGCACATGTCCAAACCATCTCAATCTCGCCTCTCTAACTTTGTCTCCAAACCGTCCCACCTGAGCTGTCCCTCTGATATGTTCATTCCTAATCTTGTCCATTCTTGTCACTCCCAAAGAGAATCTCAACATCTTCAGCTCTGCCACCTCCAGCTCTGCCTCCTGTCTTTTTGTTAGTGCCACTGTCTCTAAACCATACAACATAGCTGGTCTCACTACTGTCTTGTAAACTTTCTCCTTCACTCTTGCTGATATTCTTCGGTCACAAATCACTCCTGCCACCTTTCTCCACCCACTCCACCCTGCCTGCACTCACTTCACCTCTCTACCACACTCTCCATTACTTTGAACAGTTGACCCCAAATATTTAAACTCATCTACTTTCACCACTTCTACTCCTTGTAACTGCACTATTCCACTGGGCTCCCTCATTCACACACATGTACTCAGTCTTGCTTCTACTGACTTTCATTCCCCTTCTCTCCAAAGCATATCTCCACTTCTCCAGACTAGACTCAACTTGCTCTCTACTCTCACTACAGATCACAATGTCATCTGCAAACATCATAGCCCATGGGGACTCCTGTCTGATCTCATCTGTCAACCTGTCCATCACCACTGCAAACAAGAAAGGACTCAGAGCTGATCCTTGGTGTAATCCCACCTCCACCTTGAATGAGTCTGTCATTCCGACTGCACATCTCACCGCTGTCACACTATTCTTGTACATGTCCTGCACTACCCTAACATACTTCTCTGCCACTCCAGACTTCCTCATACAATACCACAACTCTTCTCTTGGCACCCTATCATAAGCTTTTTCTAAGTCCACAAACACACAATGTAACTCTGTCCTTCTCTGTACTTTTCCAACAGTATTCTCAGAGCAAACATTGCATCTGTAGTGCTCCTTCTCGGCATGAAACCATATTGCTGCTTACAGATCTTCACCTGTTTTCTAAGCCTAGCTTCTACTACTCTTTCCCATAACTTCATGCTGTGGCTGATCAGCTTTATGACTCTGTAGTTACTGCAGCTCTGCACATCACCCTTGTTCTTGAAAATAGGAACCAGCACACTTCGTCTCCACTCCTAAGGCATCCTCTCACTTTACAAGATTTTATTAAACAATCTGGTTAGAAACTCTACTGCCATCTCTCCTAGATATTTCCATGCCTCCATTGGAATGTCATCTGAACCAACTGCCTTTCCACTCTTCATCCTCTTCATAGCAGCCCTCACTTCTTCCTTGTTAATCTCTTTTACTTCCTGATTTACTCTCACCACATCATCCAGCCTTTTCTCTCGCTCATTTTCTTTATTCATCAACTCTTCGAAATATTCCCTCCACCTTCTCAGCACATTACCATGTGCATCTTTTACCACCCTAACCTGCTGCACATCCTTTCCAGCTCTGTCCCTTTGTCTGGCCAATCGGTACAAGTCCTTTTAACATACTCTTCCTTTAAAATGACCCCAACACCATTTCACTTCCTGTCCTCACCATGGTACAACAAATGGTACCCACCGCTGATGCTCCTGCTCTTACTTCCCTTCCATTTGGTCTCTTGCACACACAATATGTCTACCTTTCTCCTCTCCATCATATCTGCCAGCTCTCTCCCTTTACCAGTCATACTACCAACAGTCAAAGTCCCCACTCTCATTTCCACCCTTCTAGTTTTCTTCTTCTCCCGCTGTTCATGGCAACGTTTTCCTCCTCTTCTTCGTCGTCTTCGCCCAGCAGTAGCCCAGTTTCCACCGGCACCCCACCCTGTTGGGCAATAGCACCGGTGGCAGACGTTGTTAACCTGGGCCGCGACCGATCCGGTATGGGAATTCGATTCTGAGTCTGCATAGTTGGGTTGGCTTGTTTTATGCCGGATGCCCTTCCTGACGCAACCCTCCTCATTTATCCGGGCTTGGGACCGGCACTCAGAATGTACTGGCTGCACACCCTGTTGTGTGGGCCACCAGAAGAGGAGGTACTGCTGGCCCACCACCAGAGGGCGCCCTGCCTGAAGTGCGGGCTTCAGGCATGAGAGGGCGCTGCCGCCACGGACACAGCCGGGGGTGACAGCTGTCACTCATTAGCTCTTGACAGCTGTCACCCATCTACTCTACAGCATCTCACTCCATAAAGACCAGACGTCATTTCCACCTCGTTTCCGAGATATCGTACTTCTATGGAGGTAACTTTCTCTGCCTGTATTAATTGATTCCAAGAGCTATTGTTTTGCAGCTGTCAACCAGAGGACCGGCGTGGGTCGCGACTGTTTCGTCCTACGTCCGTCAGATAAGTGGTTAAACAGACGCTGCACGAGTGTGTGTTGGAGGTGGAGGTGGCATTCCCACCGTTGTTGTTGCGGGGTGTACACACACCCACACTTGACTGTCTTTGTTCTTCGCCAGCAGTACCAGATCCGACAGTCGGGAACGGTGATCACCTGGGAATTCGGGACTTGGCGGCTCCAGTATTCACCGGATTCGGTGGCGGCGGAAATCGTGTGGTTCCAGCTCTTCTCAGGACAGACGTCTTCTATCCTCGAGCCTGCCCACACGTCACCTTTGTGGATTGACTGTTATCAGATTCTGAGATTGTCTGTGTGTTCGTTGTGCACCTTCACAATATTAAATTGTTACTTTTTGGCTCATCTATTGACCGTTCATTTGCGCCCCTGTTGTGGGTCCGTGTCACTACACTTTCACAACACACCCCATGTGGCTGAGCTCCATTTAATAATAAAATGAATTTAAAAGGACAGGAAGCATAGTAACATACTATGCCAGTATGCTAGTCATACGAAAAGGAAAATAAGTGCATCTTAAGTCTGGACTTGAAAGTCTCCACAGAATCTGATTGTTTTATTGATGCAGGGAGATCATTCCACAGAACAGGGGCATGATAAAAGAAAGCTCTGTGACCCACAGACTTCTTATTCACCCTAGGGACACAAAGTAGTCCTGCACCCTGAGAACGTAAAGCCTGGGCCGGTATGTAGGGTTTAATTAGGTCAGCTAGGTAGGGAGGTGCCAGTCCCTGAATAATTTTACAGATTAATAGCAGACCCTTAAAATCTGACCTCACAGAGACAGGAAGTCAGTGAAAAAATGCTAAAATAGGTGTAATGTGTTCAAACTTTCTGCTTCCTGTCAAAAGTCTGGCAGCTGCAATATCTCTAATGTGGAGGTCAAAGGACAATGTAGGATTAAAAATCAAACCAAGGTTTCCTCACTTTGTCAGCGTGATGTATGACACAGGAGCCTAGGGTTAGGGTTAGCTGGTCAAACAAAATGGATGATCAGTGTGTGAAGGAACTGCAATGAGGATCAGCATCTCCAAATCTGAGACCATGGTCCTCTGTGGGAAAAGGGTGGATTAACCCTTGTGGGTCAGGGAAGAGTTACTGCCCCAAGTGGAGGAGTTCAAATATCAATCAACTTTTTTTTTATATAGCGCCAAATCACAACAAACAGTCGCCCCAAGGCGCCCCACACTGCAAGGCAAGGCCATACAATAATTATGAAAAACCCCAACGGTCAAAACGACCCCCTGTGAGCAAGCACTTGGCTACAGTGGGAAGGAAAAACTCCCTTTTAACAGGAAGAAACCTCCAGCAGAACCAGGCTCAGGGAGGGGCAGTCTTCTGCTGAGACTGGTTGGGGCTGAGGGAAAGAACCAGGAAAAAGATATGCTGTGGAGGGGGGCAGAGATCGATCACTAATGATTAAATGCGGAGTGATGCATACAGAGCAAAAAGAGAAAGAAACAGTGCATCATGGGAACCCCCCCACAGTCTACGTCTAAAGCAGCATAACCAAGGGATAGTCCAGGGTCACCTGATCCAGCCCTAACTATAAGCCTTAGCGAAAAGGAAAGATAAGTTAATCATATTTAAGATTGAAGCATTAAATAATGGTAGGACTTCCTTGAGGAGCCTGGTAGGAATGGGGTCTAATAAACATGTTGATGGTTTGGATGAAGTAACTAATGAAAATAACTCAGACAGAACAATCGGAGAGAAAGAGTCTAACCAAATACCGGCATCACTGAAAGCAGCCAAAGATAACGATACATCTTTGGGATGGTTATGAGTAATTTTTTCTCTAATAGTCAAAATTTTGTTAGCAAAGAAAGTCATGAAGTCATTACTAGTTAAAGTTAATGGAATAGTCAGCTCAATAGAGCTCTTACTCTTTGTCAGCCTAGCTACAGTGCTGAAAAGAAACCTGGGGTTGTTCTTATTTTCTTCAATTAGTGATGAGTAGAAAGATGTCCTAGCTTTACGGAGGGCTTTTTTATAGAGCAACAAACTCTTTTTCCAGGCTAAGGTGAAGATCTCTAAATTAGTGAGACGCCATTTCCTCTCCAACTTACGGGTTATCTGCTTTAAGCTACGAGTTTGTGAGTTATACCACGGAGTCAGACACTTCTGATTTAAAGCTCTCTTTTTCAGAGGAGCTACAGCATCCAAAGTTGTCTTCAATGAGGATGTAAAACTATTGACGAGATACTCTAACTCCCTTACAGAGTTTAGGTAGCTACTCTGCACTGTGTTGGTATATGGCATTAGAGAACATAAAGAAGGAATCATATCCTTAAAACCTAGTTACAGCGCTTTCTGAAAGACTTCTAGTGTAATGAAACTTATTCCCCACTGCTGGGTAGTCCATCAGAGTAAATGTAAATGTTATTAAGAAATGATCAGACAGAAGGGAGTTTTCAGGGAATACTGTTAAGTCTTCTATTTCCATACCATAAGTCAAAACAAGATCTAAGATATGATTAAAGTGGTGGGTGGACTCATTTACTTTTTGAGCAAAGCCAATAGAGTCTAATAATAGATTAAATGCAGTGTTGAGGCTGTCATTCTCAGCATCTGTGTGGATGTTAAAAATCGCCCACTATAAGTATCTTATCTGAGCTAAGCACTAAGTCAGACAGAAGGTCTGAAAATTCACAGAGAAACTCACAGTAACGACCAGGTGGACGATAGATAATAACAAATAAAACTGGTTTTTGGGACTTCCAATTTGGATGGAAAAGACTAAGAGACAAGCTTTCAAATGAATTAAAGCTCTGTCTAGGTTTTTGATTAATTAATAAGCTGGAATGGAAGATTGCTGCTAATCCTCCTCCTCGGCCCGTGCTACGAGCATTCTGACAGTTAGTGTGACTCGGGGGTGTTGACTCATTTAAACTAACATATTCATCCTGCTGTAACCAGGTTTCTGTTAGGCAGAATAAATCAATACGTTGATAAATTATTATATAATTTACCAACAGGGACTTAGAAGAAAGAGACCTAATGTTTAATAGACCACATTTAACTGTTTTAGTCTGTGGTGCAGTTGAAGGTGCTATATTATTTTTTCTTTTTGAATTTTTTGGTTAAATAGATTTTTGCTGGTTATTGGTGGTCTGGGAGCAGGCACCGTCTCTACGGGGATGGGGTAATGAGGGGATGGCAGGGGGAGAGAAGCTGCAGAGAGGTGTATAAGACCACAGCTCTGCCTCCTGGTCCCAACGCTAGACAGTCACAGTTTGGAGGATCCAAGAAAATTGGCCAGATTTCTAGAAATGAGAGCTGCTCCATCTAAAGTGGGATGGATGCCGTCTCTCCTAACAAGACCAGGTTTTCCCCAGAAGCTTTGCCAATTATCTATGAAGCCCACCTCATTTTTTTGGACACCACTCAGACAGCCAGCAATTCAAGGAGAACATGCGGCTAAACATGTCACTCCCGGTCTGATTGGGGAGGGGCCCAGAGAAAACAACAGAGTCCGACATTGTTTTTGCAAAGTTACACACCGATTTAATGTTAATTTTAGTGACCTCCGATTGGCGTAACCGAGTGTCATTACTGCCGACGTGAATTACAATCTTACCAAATTTACGCTTAGCCTTAGCCAGCAATTTCAAATTTCCTTCAGTGTCGCCTGCTCTGGCCCCCGGAAGACAATTGACAATGGTTGCTGGTGTCGCTAACCTCACATTTCTCAAAACAGAGTCGCCAATAACCAGAGTTTGATCCTCGGCGAGTGTATCGTCGAGTGGGGAAAAACGGTTAGAGCTGTGAACGGGTTGACGGTGTACATGGGGCTTCTGTTTAGGGCTACGCTTCCTCCTCACAGTCACCCAGTCAGCCTGTTTTCCCGGCTGCTCGGGATCTGCCAGGGGGGAACTAATGGCGGCTAAGCCACCTTGGTCCGCACCGACTACAGGGGCCTGGCTAGCTGTAGAATTTTCCACGGTGCGGAGCCGAGTCTCCAATTCGCCCAGCCTGGCCTCCAAAACTACGAATAAGCTACACTTATTACAAGTACCGTTACTGCTAAAGGAGGCCGAGGAATAACTAAACATTTCACACCCAGAGCAGAAAAGTGCGGGAGAGACAGGAGAAGCCGCCATGCTAAATCGGCTAAGAGCTAGTAGCTACGCAACCTAGCGGATTCCTAAAAACACGCAAAGTGAATAATGTGTAAATAATTTAGAGGTGATTCAGCAGAAGGAGTGCTTAGTTAAGGCACCAGACAGGCCATGAAGCAGCACAAGTAACGCACGGCAACAGCGAACGCACGACAACGGTGCAAAAATAAAATAAACATCCACTAGACAGGCTGTGGAGCAGCACAGATAACACACGACAACAGCGGTAAAAAATAAAATAAAAATCCACTGGACAGGCTGTGGAGCAGCACAGGTAACGCACGACAACGGTGCTAAAATAAAATAAAAATCCACTAGACAGGCTAAATATCTCATGACCTTGTTCATAAGTTGGGGTAGGTTGGAGCGTGAGATTGACAGATGATTGGGGCCGCATCTGAGGTCTGGCAAACGCTGTATTGGATCACTGTGGTGAAGTAAAAGTTGTCAGAGAAAACGAGACTCTCAATTTATCAGTCAGATTACATTCCTATCTTTATCTATGGACATGAACTCTGGATAATGACAAAAGAACAAGATTAAGGATACAAGTGGTGAGTATATTGGCTTACAGTCAGGGGACAGAGTGTGAAGCTCAGAGTCAAGCCACTCCTTCTTTGCATTGACAGCAGCTAGCTGAGGTGGTTCAGTCATGTGGTAAGAACACTGGTCGTCTGCCTAGGGAGGTTTTTCGGGCACAACCAACTGGGAGGAGACCCCTGGGAAGACCGAGGACACATAGGAGGGATTATATTTCCCAGCTACCTTGGGAATGCCTCGGGATCCTCCCCCAAGATGAGTCAGAGGGTTTGTCCAAGGATGGAGAAGGGTGGGCTGAGTCGCTTGGTCTACTGCCACTGTGACCTGGACCAGGTGAAGCAGCAGAAAATGAATGAATGTCGACAAGAAGGTGGCTGCGTCTCAGCAGGTGAAGCAGCGGTCTGTCGAGCATGATAAGTTAACACCCAGGATTCAGATGCACAATACGCAGACATAATACTCTGAATTTCCTTTTGATATTAATCAATTTCATTGCCTGTGCAAATCTCACCAATGTGCATGTTCAGCACCCACAATTAGGCACACTTGGGTGAACACACCCCAAATTGCATATTCATGAAAGGAAAGATGTTAAACAGACACTACGCACTATTTTGCACATCAAAAAGATTCCGTCCTCAGTCCTCACCACTGGAAAATCTGCATGCACATTTTTCTTCAGAGCCATGGTGTTTGTTCACCGCTTTTGTAAGTCCTATTGTGTCGTGTCCAAGGACACAGACGGGTAGAATGAGACCAGGATTCAAAGCCATGTTGACGTGTTGGCCGGGTCAGCTCCTTATCCACTCAGCTACCTGCTCCATGTACCTCCGTCAACTTTCATTCAAGCAGAAGTACCTTAAAAGCAAAGTTGTTCACAGGTATTAATGTGCTTCACCTCTGGGTTTCATTGTGTGGACGTCTTTATATTTCACAGTTGAACAGGGGGTGAAGAAGCTGTTTTATCACTTTGTTTTTTTTTAATTAAAAGTTCAAGCCTTTTTTACACTCCATCTATTACTTTTAGTAGAGAAAAGATTTTATATATACAGTATACATGCTGTGTATATATATATATATATATATATATAAAATGGCTGTTTGGTGCATTGAGGTGATGTTTCATCCCTGGGCTGTAGACGTCTGAGTTGGTTCTTTTAATGTGCAAAGAATTTCAACAACAGACTCATTGTTTCAGTGTCATATTCTGATTTAGTTTATAGAACAGCTCAAGTCGTTGGCTGAGTTACTCAGTAACTAAAGGATTTCTTTCTTCCACACCTATTCATTTGTTAAATCTGGACATTTGGCCTGTAAAATGGGTTTGAATTGTCACTGTTCACCTGCTTTCTAATGTGGAAACAAATTTCTGTCTCTACTGTAAAGCAGCAACGTACAGTCACATCCATGACTATGAGCACTTACAGCCTTTTTCATGGACAGACCCCCAGTTTTTAGACACCATACATAAGTGAGCTACATTAAAAATAAAGATTGTTGCTAATACAAATGATCACTTTTAGAGCCAGTTGTCTTTAGATAAAGGTAAGTCAGTACTATTACAACTCCAAATCAGAAAAAATTGGGACAGTGTGGAAAATGCAGTGACTTACATTTACTTTGACTTTTATTGCTGAATGCATAAATCCAAGATATTTCATGCTTTTTGTAGTCAATTTCATTTCATTTGTTAACATGCATCCATTCCTGCCTTTCGAGCCTGCAACACATTCTTCTTCTTCTGTCTTTACTTTAATGTATGTATTATTAAGTGTTTGTCCTGCATCTGTCTGATGTCTGTAGAGGGTCACCCTCTGAGTCTGGCCTGCTTTCTTCCTCAGTACCATCAGAGGGAGTTTTTTCTTACCATTGTCGCCTGTGTGCTTGCTCTAGGGGTTGGTAAAGTTTGACCTTATCAGGCTGGATGGTCAGGAATTGCTGGACACAAATGCACAGCTCAAACAGACAGCTCTGGTTATAAAAAGGCTTTACATGAATAGGCAGTCAAGAAAAAGCAGCGTGTAAAAATCATCAGGCAATCGGCGTGGTCAAGGCAACAGGCTGGAGGTCAGGAACACACTGCCGAGGCAGGCAGGACACAGGAACAGAGTTGGAATGCAGGCACAAGGCACAACAAATTGGCAACCAGCACACACACCCAGTGAGCTTAAGTAACCCCAGCAAATCAGGAACAGGTGTGCATGGAAAGCACCAGAACAAGGGTGTGGCCAGAGAAAGGGAAACACCTATCACCAAGAGACAAACAAGAGAGACAGTAACAGACAGACCCAAGAAGAAAAACCCAGCGAGAGAAAGAACATACAGAAAAACAAAACACAGCAAAACAGAAAAGTAACAAAATAAACCAAATTCAAACCCTGACAGTAACACACATACACACACAGACACACAGAGCTGACCCTGCATGGCCCAGCAAAGCAGGACAGGAGGCATGGAACTCAGATGAGAGCAGGATCTACAATGAAGCAGAAGGGAATCCACGACCATTCCTTGGGGCCATAGCCCTCCCCATCCACAAGATATTGGATCCCTTGTCCACAGCAGCGAGAGTCCTGGAGTCACCACACAGTGAACACCAGGCCACCAAAATCTCTGATGAATTACAAACACTGTTTTCTTAATCCCTGGATGGCAGGAGAAGCGACTATCTTGTCCTCACCTGATCATGTCCCCCATGAGCATGGCAGGGACGAAAAGCTTGCAGGTGGGACAGCCGGGAGGAACCGGGACACCATCCGCAGCTGACTTGACCTTAGATTCAATTTCCCAAGTTAGAGCAGAAATAAAACACGATGTTGGCAGAGTAGTTCCCAGATCGGACGGAGCGCCAGCTGGAACGCCCTGATGGGATAATGCATCTGGTTTACAATTTTGGAACCGGTGGGTAAGAAGCATGAAGTTAAAGCAACTGAACAAGACCTAGCTTGACGGGCATTAAGGCACTGGCAGATCACAGATCATTTAAATTCTTGTGATTTGTATAATCCAAAAATGCATTTCTGCCCCCTCCAACCAGTGGTGCCACTCCTCCAAGGCCACTTTAACTGCCGACACTTCACAGTCCCCGATGCTGTAGTTACGCTCTGCTGCTGTTAGCTTCTTAGACAGGTAGGTGCACGGATACAGCCTATTGTCAGAGGGGTTATGCTGCGAGAGGGCCGCACCCACACCAATATCGGAAAGCATCAACCTCACCACAATCTGTCATGTGGGGTCAGGGAGGAGCAGCACAGGGGCTACAGTAAAGCACTTCTTTAGGACTTCCCCTCCTCCTGTCATCCAGGTACACAAAGACAAATTTATTCAGATATTCCCGCAGTACGTCATTAGCTGAGTTCTAAAACAGTGCTGGGGCACTGGTGAGGCCGAACGACATAACTAAGTACTCGTAGTGTCCTGAAGGGGTGTTAAAAGCAGTTTTCTATTCCATCGCCTTTGTTTAGTCCTGACTAAATGTAAGCGTTGCGAAGATCGGTCTGGTGAATTATTTGGCTCTTTTCTAATGACTCGAACGCTGAGGGAGATGAGCAGCAGTGAATAATGATTCTTTACGGTAATGTCATTAAGCCCCCGATAATCAATGCAAGGACAGAGCGACTTGTCCTTTTCTCTACAAAAAGAACCCAGCCCCTGCGGGCGACTACAATAGGTCGAGTCAAACCAGTCGCCAAGCATTACTTGTATGTACTCATTCATGGCGTGGCGTTCAGGTGCCGACAGTGAAAAGAGTGTTTACCCGAGATGGGTTTGCCCCAGGAGGAGCTTGATCGCACAATCATATTCCCGGTGACGGCGGTAATTATTGGACTTTGCTTTTACTAAATACGGGTGCCAATTATGGTAGCATGGTGGCACCCCCATGAATCCGGGTTAGAATGTGGCTGAGAATGAATAGGTTTTAGCAACAGAATCTTTACAGGCAGGTCCCCGAGAAACAATTTCTCCTTTCGAGCAATTGAAATTGGGACACAGTCAAATTCTGACACAGTCATTCTGACAGACTGAGTCCAATGAGTAATACAAACCCAATTCATGACCAAACACAGCGCGCACCACCAGAGGGAGCAACAGCTTAAACAGCCTAAATCAAATCAAATCAAATCAATTTTATTTATATAGCACCAACAACAAACAGTTGCCCCAAGGCGCTTATATTGTAAGGCAAAAGCCATACAATAATTACGGAAAAACCCCAACGGTCAAAAGGACCCCTGTGAGCAAGCACTTGGCGACAGTGGGAAGGAAAAACTCCCTTTTAACAGGAAGAAACCTCCAGCAGAACCAGGCTCAGGGAGGGGCAGTCTTCTGCTGGGACTGGTTGGGGCTGAGGGAGAGAACCAGGGAAAAAGACATGCTGTGGAGAGGAGCAGAGATCAATCACTAATGATTAAATGCAGAGTGGGCATACAGAGCAAAAAGAGAAAGAAACACTCAGTGCATCATGGGAACCCCCAGCAGTCTAAGTCTATAGCAGCATAACTAAGGGATGGTTCAGGGTCACCTGATCCAGCCCTAACTATAAGCTTTAGCAAAAAGGAAAGTTTTAAGCCTAATCTTAAAAGTAGAGAGGGTGTCTGTCTCCCTGATCTGAATTGGGAGCTGGTTCCACAGGAGGAGGAGCCTGAAAAGCTGAAGGCTCTGCCTCCCATTCTACTCTTACAAACCCTAGGAACTACAAGTAAGCCTGCAGTCAGAGCGAAGCGCTCTATTGGGGTGATATGGTACTACGAGGTCCCTAAGATAAGATGGGACCTGATATTCAAAACCTTATAAGTAAGAAGAAGAATTTAAATTCTATTCTAGAATTAACAGGTAGCCAATGAAGAGAGGCCAATATGGGTGAGATATGCTCTCTCCTTCTAGTCCCCGTCAGTACTCTAGCTGCAGCATTTTGAATTAACTGAAGGCTTTTAGGGAACTTTTAGGACAACCTGATAATAATGAATTACAATAGTCCAGCCTAGAGGAAATAAATGCATGAATTAGTTTTTCAGCATCACTCTGAGACAAGGACCTTTCTGATTTTAGAGATATTGCGTAAATGCAAAAAAGCAGTCCTACATATTTGTTTAATATGCGCATTGAATGACATATCCTGATCAAAATGACTCCAAGATTTCTCACAGTATTACTAGAGGTCAGGGTAATGCCATCCAGAGTAAGGATCTGGTTAGACACCATGTTTCTAAGATTTGTGGGGCCAAGTACAATAACTTCAGTTTTATCTGAGTTTAAAAGCAGGAAATTAGAGGTCATCCATGTCCTTATGTCTGTAAGACAATCCTGCAGGGACTGCAAGGTGCAGGGACCTGGCAAGAGAAGACAACATCAAGTTAGCATCAGAACTGGAATCAACAAAGGCTGACACGGAAACTGACGAATGATCTGAGGTGAATTTAGCAGGAATTACATTTTGGAATTGCAGGAATTGCAGGACACAAATGCACAGCTCAAACAAACAGCTCTGGTTTTTAGAAGGCTTTTACTTGAATGGATGGCAGAGGTCAGTACACGAGTAGGCAGTCAAGAAAAAGCAGCAGTACAAAAAATCATCAAGCAATCAATCGGTGTGGTCGAGGGCAACAGGCTGGAGGTCCAGGAACACACAATAGGCCCTTTTCCACTACACAAAAGTAGCACTACTCGACTCGACTCTACCTTGGGTTTTTTTGCTTTTCCATTAGGGTTAGTACCTGGTACTTTTTTGGTACCGGCTCAGGAGCGGTTCCAAGTGAGCTGATGGCGTATACTAAAATGTGACGTCAACAGGCTGCTGGCCACTGATTGGTCAGAGAACGTCGTCACGGGACAGGTCATGAGCGTACCGTCCGAGATGAGAATCAAACCCGCCATTTTTATGAGGTCTGTTAGAAAAGTATCCAACCTTTTTATTTTTTGCAAAAACCTGATGGATTTGAATCACGTGTGCTTGCATGAGCCAACCTTGAACCTTCGTGCGCATGCTTGAGTTTTTTCACGCCTGTCAGTTGCATCATTTGCTTGTAAGCAGCCTTTGTGTGAGGATGGGTGGAGTCTCTCGTCGTTTTTCTTTGCAAGGGAAATGGCGGAACAACTGGAGCAGCACGACTGCATCAAATTTTTGCCAGAAACTGGGAGCGACAGGACAGGTGGAAACCATTCAGATATTCAGACGGCTTTCGGTGACGATCCTCTGGCATCACACAGATTAAGGAGCGGTACAACCGGTTTAAAGACATCTGCACAATGGTGGAGAGCGAGCCGCGCTTGGTCGGCCATCAACATGCTGAAATGACCAGATCATTTCCAACGTGACGCTGTGTGATGCTGGGACCGTCGTGTGACTATCTGAGAAATGCGGAAGAGGTGGACATCAGCACTTTTTCGGCACATTCCACCATGACAGAAGATTTTGCCATGAAAAGAATGGCGGTGAAATTCATCAGCACGAAGCTGATGGCGCAGCAAAAGCGCCACCGTGTTGAAGCCTCACAGGACATGTTGTGACATGCTGTGACATGCTGTGACATGCCCACCTCTTCCACCATTCGGAAGATTCAGACGGCTTTCGGTGGCTTTTCAGTCATGTGACTATCTGAGAAATTGTGGACGAGGAGTCTAAACTTGTGTTAAAGTAACATCGTTGTCTCATGTACGCGGACACAGTGAGCTAGCTGATTGATAACTAGCGATCTAGCTAACGCTGTGCTCCACTTTAAAGTATTAACTTCTGACAGAAAAACACCTAAAGTCAGCATGACAACAAACATGTACATTTGACTAATTTAATGCCATTACTGTGATGGGTTTTTTTTTGGACATGTTGGCAGTTTGTGTTTTTGTTGAAGAATCCAGTTCCATAAGCGAGGAGGGTTTGAACACCAGCTTCAACATCTGTATCAACATCCAGCACCACACAGCAACGTGTCATCACAGGGAAGAATAACGTGTCTCACATCATGTAGCGTTGAGCTCCAAAATGTATTCCCAAATACAATATGTATATTGTATTTGTGGAAGCTGTGTTTAATCAAACATTACTTGGTGTGCTGGGTGAGTTTGTGACCGGGGCGTGTGACCTCTGCCCCCACCCCAGAACTATAGCACAAATTTTTTATTTTTTTTTTTTTGGTATTTGTATTGTATTTTACTGTATTTGTATTTTTGCATTATTCTTTTAGTTTAAGTAAACAATTTGACTTATGTGATTGTGTCATAATTTGTCATTTCACATTGAGTCAACAGTAAAAAAAAAACATTTTGATGTTTTGGTGCAATGATGGTTCATTTCTAAGAATTTTTAATGAGGGATTTTCCCCTCCAGAAGACACTGCACACTACACCTGGCTGGATCTTTACAAAGATGCTGGAATAATCATGTCTAAACGGAAATTTTACCAAATGGTATTTAACATGAAACGGTTAAAGTCACTTCAGTGACGGCACCATTACATCAAGGAGTTCTGACTATAAGAGGGTTAGAGTTTAATGAGATGGAACATTTTACCACAAACTCTTGTACTGTGGTGTATAATTCTGCTGGATGACTGATACTAAACCAGAAGTAATTTATTCAGATATTTTGAACATCCAGCTTTACTGTCTGTTTACTTCAATTTACATTTATGACCCCATTAAAAGTAAAACTTATTTTACTACTGGATTTAATACTGCTTGTTAGCCTTTAAATCAGTAATCCTTGGTAATGTGGTAGTGTGGAGTGTGCATGCCCTCCCCTACCTGTGTTTGGAAGTTCTTGGTTGTGCGCACCTGGGTTCTGATTGTGTTTGATGTGAGCCAGGGATATAAATTCAGCATTGTTTTGTGGCTTTGTTTCTCTTTTGCTTCCTGGTCTCTTCCGTGCGGCAGCATTGGAGTGGCTTTACATGCTGTGGTGACTGCCTGCGTTCATCGTTTTCCTTCCTTTTTGGAGCTTTGGGTTGCTCTTTATTAGTGCTGCTTTACTCCAAGCACCACTGCGGCTTACAGCTGCTGCTGTTCGCGGGCGTGTTTGGGCCACCAGCGTCTGATTTGGGGTAAGCGGCCGGCTTCGCCTTTTTGGCCCATTTCAGTTGTCTTTTGTCGTTCTATAATGTCGTTTTTTCTTATAGCGTGGCACTTTGTGCGGTTTTACTCACGTTGTCTAGAGGCTGGGAGTGCGGCTCCACTGGGGTCTTGAGCAGACCGGTGTGTCCTCTTACTGGTGAGTTGCTGGTTTGTCTTTTATAAACAATTCTAAATTATTTTGGTCTGCTAATGTGGTGTCTACATCACAGCACCTCCCGCGGTGGCTGCTGGGGACAGCTGCGTCGGCTTGATAATTTATAGGCTGGCCACGCCTTGTGTAACTCCTCCTGCTGCTGATTTCCTGGGTATTTGACCAAGCTGCATCGTGTTAATAGTCTAACAAATTGGACTTTGTATGGACATTGTAGGGGTTACAAAGCCAGAGGTGGGCGAAAAAAAGAGAAATAACATATCGCGTGCTGGCTTTGTGATCCACCTTTATCCCATACCTGTATTTTATTGTGTTGTTTTTTTTATCATCGCCCTACATGTTTAATGTGGTTTTAATTGTAATATATTGGTGTTTGGTTTGGTTTATTTGCATGTTTTCTTTTTTGTGTGGATGAGTTTTGGGTTTGTGTTTTTTTTCACTTAGTTTTTTTTTTTCTATATTGGTAAATGGTGATTTTAACTAATCAAGGTTGGGAATAAATAAAGGCATATTCTTTTTATAGTTAATTCTTTTTGGTCTCTGTTCCACTTAATTCAAAAAGGTAAAAACAAACCTGTGTCTGCCTTGTGCAGGGTCCTAGGCCTATCCTAGGTGGCGTTGTCAGCAACTTTGTCAATCTGTTGATATTAGGTCTCCAACCTGAGCACTGTATCGCACTCTCTCCCACCCTCCTGCCACAGTAACTTTTACAAATCAAATTGATGTTACACAAAAGTGGAGACATGGGGTGTGCAGCCAGTACATTCTGAGTGCCGGTCCCAAGCCCAGATAAATGAGGGTTGTGTCAGGAAGGGCATCCGGTGTAAAACAAGCCAACCCAACTATGCAGACTCAGAATCGAATTCCCATACCGGATCGGTCGCGGCCCGGGTTAACAACGTCTGCCACCGGTGCTATTGCCCAACAGGGTGTGCCGGTGGAAATTGGGCTACTGCTGGGCAAAGACGATGAAGAGAGGAGGAAAACGTTGCCTACGAACAGCGGGAGAAGAAGAAAACTAGAAGGGTGGAATGAGAGTGGGGACTTTGAATGTCGGTAGTATGACTGGTAAAGGGAGAGAGCTGGCTGATATGATGGAGAGGAGAAAGGTAGACATATTGTGTGTGCAAGAGACCAAGGTGGAAGGGAAGTAAGAGCAGGAGCACAGCGGTGGGTACAAGTGTTGTACCATGGTGAGGACAGGAAGAGAAATGGTGTTGGGGTCATTTTAAAGGAAGAGTATGTTAAAAGTGTGTTGGAGGTTAAACGAGTGTCTGACAGGGTGATGAGTGTGAAGTTGGAAATTGAAGTGGTGATGAATATCATCAGTGCATATGCCCCACAGGTAGGTCGTGAGATGGAGAAAGAAGATTTCTGGAGTGTGTTAGATGAGGTGGTGGAGAGTGTGCCCAAGCATGAAAGAGTGGTGATAGGAGCAGACTTCAATGGGCATGTTGGTGAAGGGAACAGAGGTGATGAGGAAGTAATGGGTAGATATGGTATTAAGGATAGGAATGGGGAAGGACAGATGGTAGTTGATTTTGCAAAAAGGATGGAAATGGCTGTGGTGAATGTCTACTTTAAGAAAAGGGAGGAGCACAGGGTAACATATAAGAGTGGAGGAAGGTGCACACAGGTGGACTACATTGTTTATAGGAGATGCAAGCTAAAAGAAATCACAGACTTAAGGTGGTAGCAGGAGAGAGTGTCACTAGACAGCATAGGATGATTGTTTGTAGGATGACTTTAGAGGTAAAGAAGAGTGAGAGCTCAACAAAGGATCAGATGGTGGAAGCTGAAGGAGGAAGACTGTGTGAAATTTAGCGAGCAGGTGAGAGAAACACTGGTTGGAGGGGAAGCAATTTTGTACAACTGGAAAAGTACTGCAGATGTGGTGAGGGGAGACAGGGCAGTACTGGGTATGACATCTGGACAGTGGAAGGAAGACAAGGAGACTTGGTGGTGGAATGAAGAGGTCCAGGAAAGCATAAGGAGAAAGAGGTTGGCGAAGAAGTTTTGGGATAGTCGGAGAGATGAAGAAAGTAGACAGGAGTAGAAGGAGATGCGACGTAAGGCGAGAAGAGAAGTGGCAAAAGCAAAAGAAAAGGCATAATGCGAGCTGTACAAGAAGTTGAATAGTAAGGAAGGAGAAAAGAACTTGTACCGGTTGGCCAGACAATGTAACGTGCTGACAAGTGAGGAGTGTGTGCTGAGAAGGTGGAGGGAATATTTTGAGGAGCTGATGAATGAAGAAATGAGCGAGAGAAAAGGCTGGATGATGTGGTGAGAGTAAATTGGGAAGTACAAGAGATTAGCAAGGAAGAAGTGAGGGCTGCTATGAATGAAGAGTGGGAAGGCGGTTGGTCTAGATGACATTCCAGTGGAGGCATGGAAATGTCTAGGAGAGATGGCAGTAGAGTTTCTAACCAGATTGTTTAATAAAATCTTGGAAAGTGAGAGGATGCTTGAGGAGTGGAGACGAAGTGTGCTGGTTCCTATTTTCAAGAACAAGGGTGATGTGCAGAGCTGCAGTAACTACAGAGTCATAAAGCTGATCAGCCACAGCATGAAGTTATGGGACAGAGTAGTAGAAGCTAGGCTTAGAAAACAGGTGAAGATCTGTGAGCAGCAATATGGTTTCATGCCGAGAAGGAGCACTACAGATGTAATGTTTGCTCTGAGAATACTGTTGGAAAAGTACGAAGGACAGTTACATTGTGTGTTTTTGGACTTAGAAAAAGCTTATGATAGGGTGCCAAGAGAAGAGTTGTGGTATTGTATGAGGAAGTCTGGAGCGGCAGAGAAGTATGTTAGGGTAGTGCAGGACATGTACAAGAATAGTGTGACAGCGATGAGATGCGCAGTCGGAATGACAGACTCATTCAAGGTGGAGGTGGGATTACACCAAGGATCAGCTCTGAGTCCTTTCTTGTTTGCAGTGGTGATGGACAGGTTGACAGATGAGATCAGACAGGAGTCCCCATGGACTATGATGTTTGCAGATGACATTGTGATCTGTAGTGAGAGTAGAGAGCAAGTTGAGTCTAGTCTGGAGAAGTGGAGATATGCTTTGGAGAGAAGGGGAATGAAAGTCAGTAGAAGCAAGACTGAGTCCATGTGTGTGAATGAGAGGGAGCCCAGTGGAATAGTGCAGTTACAAGGAGTAGAAGTGGTGATAGTAGTGTTGGGGGGTGTGGCTGGGTATTTTGGTGTTCTTTTCTTTTCTTTGCTCTCCAGGTGGCATGAGAAGTGATTTGTCTGTGGAGAAGGTGCTGGCTGAAGAATCCTTCACCCTCATCAACATCATGTGTAGCACCTGTGAATGGTGCTCACATGCAACCTTAAAGACTTTCAGCTGAAGCAGATAATTGGATGGCGTTCTGCATTTAAGTCATGTGTGATTCAAGCAGAACTGCCGGGAACTTGACCTTGTGATGTTCGTTTGTGAGACGCTGAGGACCACACCTGGGTTTGACACATCGAGCCCGTGAAGCAAGGAAGGGTGAGGACACATGCTGTCAGCACACATCAAAGGTGATTAAGTGTTTGACTAATTGTTGATAGTGACTTGGTATTTTGTTACGCAGTATATTTGAATTGTGATGAGGATTGTGCAGCTCGCTTCTCACTGCTGTGGCATGCGGACAAGTGGTCCTCCACCTGTTGTGAGAAGCTGCTCATTTGCATAAAGCTTAAAATACAGACCTGCATGTGTTGCTGATAGTGTGTGTCTTTTGAAGGATATTAGTTGTAACTGCTAACTTACCTCTTCTATGCTTCGCAGAGAGTCGGTTTGTCGTGTCCACCTGGGGGGTGTTTGGCGGTGGTAGTGGGTCCAGGAGCGCCGGGCTTCGATCCTTTTGGGCGCTGGAGAGCGTGCCAGCCTTCACTCCACCAGAAGGACGCTATTTCTGTTTCTACACTTTTTATGCACCAGCGGGTGAAATAAATATATTGTTTTTGGAACCGCTTTTCTCGTTATTTTTAGCGCTGGGTTCCGTCTGACGCAGGTCCGCTCCTCAACCCGCGTCGACACATAACAGTAGTTCCCGGCCATTCCATAATGGACCCAGCAGCAGAGGCGGTTCCTTTTGCCGAAAAACGTGCAAGAACACTTGGAGAAAATATGGGAGCAATTACAGCATCTCGCAAACCAAACTAAACAAGCCCGTGTTACGGAGCTTGCAGCGCAAGCCGTTCCGCTTCCTGCTGCTCCAGCTGCGGCACCATCGATACTAGTGCAGATAACTCCGTCACCCAGAGATTCGGTGTCCGAACTGATTGTTTGTCGTCCGGAGCCTTGTGCGGTGATGTTCTCTGGTTTCTGCTCAGTCAGGTTGGAGCGCCGCAGCTTTACGAGGAATGTTTGTAGATGGGTTAAGTGAGTCATTAAAAGACGAGCCAGCAGTCCGTGACGAGCCAAACGATTTAGATGAGCTAATATCGTTGGTGATTCGTCTAGATGATCGGATGAAGGAGCGTGGATGCGAGAGAGGGCGGCCATTAGAGTGGGTTTTTTCGTCTCGGGGCTTTCCCCGCCACAAATCTGGGCCGCCTCTTCTTCGCCCCACTGAGGCTCTTCCGACGGGACTTCTGTCTCCTCTTGCTGACGAGCCCATGCAGCTCGGATGAACGGAGATCACTGTATTGCCCCGACATATAAGCGTCAAGAAAAATAATGGTGACGTATCTCCAGGTGTTCTGGGACAGGCAAAATAACACACATAAAAAAAAAAAAATCTAGTACGGGTTAATGTTTTGTTTTCTTTAAATAGGGGTTATAATTTGTTTGGGGAGTTAGAGGCGTGTCTGGTGGAGTGAATGTTAGGCGGATAGAAGCCCGTCTGGGCTCACTTAAGTTTTTATGTGTTTTTAGGTATTTTCTGTTTGGGTTGTTGGGTCGTTTTATTTTGTTTTTTATTTCCCTACATCCCTAACCCCAACCTCACTTGCCCCAAGACCGTTTGTCTTGTGGGTTGTGGGGTGGTGCAGGTTGGTCACGCTGAGCGTTCTCAGAAGACCTCTGCACCTAGGGGGGGGGGGGGGTGTTAGGGGCGTTTTTCTTGGTTTGGTTAGGTCCCGGTTCCACTCCAGCCTCGGTGAGCCTTTGTACCGTTCGTCATTGGTGTTGCCGGGGTGTGGTGCAGAGGAGACATACCTCAGTCGGAGGGGTGGGCCGATCTGTTGCCGTTCGCCATTTCGGTAGTTCCACCCCTCCCGAGAGGCTGGGGTATGGTCGAGTTGGGGCACCGGACGTATTTCCGGTTCTCCGCTGCGCCTTGGGGTTGGGGCTGGGTTAGTTTTTCCTGTTCCCTTCCCCGGCTTAATGTTTTGAGCCGTTCGCCAAAATTGAGCCGCCGAGGGGCTCTGGGAGGGACCTGGGGTCTTTTGGGATGCCGGGGAGGGTAACAGGGTTTACGGTCGTTTTATATCCCCCCGGGGTTGTTTTTGTAGTCCTCCAGGGGTTGAGTTTTGATTTTGTTCTGTTTCCTTCCGGGTTCCACCTCCAGGGTTGATGGGACGGTCCTCTGGGGGGGAATTGGCTTGGGGCCAACTAGCCAAGTGTGGCCGAGTCTGGGGTTCCGGGGTTGTGGGGAGGGTACCTTCTGGGGTTGATGGTACGGTCCTCTGGGGGGCGCCGTTTGCTCCATGTATACCTGGGGACCTGTGTGGGATTCTGGTTCTGGATGTTCCTCCTGGAACTGGTGGTAAAGGCCTTCTGGGGGGGGTTGGGCTCTGCAGGTCGTTCTGTGGGGGTTGTTTGTTGTTTTTCTTTTATGCATTTATGTTTGTATTGTGTTTGTGGGGTTGTGTTGGGTTTTTGCGTTTGGGTGTTTTTCTTTTCTTCCCGGGGTTTGATGGGACGGTCCCCTGGGGAGGTTTTGGGTGGGTTTTGTGTTTTTTCTGTGTGTTGGATTGTACTGGGGAATGTTTTGGGGCTTTTGTTGATGCCAGCCGGCCTTCCAGCTGCGGTGCCCTGTCCTGCTGTCTGTGGTGGACCTTGGGAGCGTGGTGCTGTCTGCTTCCTGACGAGGACCCCGGAGGGAGGTGCTGTTCTCGGGCCTGGTCTGTTCGGTCGCCGGGAGGCTTCCGTTAAAGGGGGGGTACTGTTGTGTGTTGGGGGGTGTGGCTGGGTATTTTTGGTGTTCTTTTCTTTTCTTTGCTCTCCAGGTGGCATGAGAACTGATTTGTCTGTGGAGAAGGTGCTGGCTGAAGAATCCTTCACCCTCATCAACATCATGTGTAGCACCTGTGAATGGTGCTCACATGCAACCTTAAAGACTTTCAGCTGAAGCAGATAATTGGATGGCGTTCTGCATTTAAGGCATGTGTGATTCAAGCAGAACTGCCGGGAACTCGACCTTGTGATGTTCGTTTGTGAGACGCTGAGGACCGCGCCTGGGTTTGACACATCGAGCCCGTGAAGCAAGGAAGGGTGAGGGACACATGCTGTCAGCACACATTAAAGGTGATTAAGTGTTTGACTAATTGTTGATAGTAACTTGGTATTTTGTTACGCAGTATATTTGAATTGTGATGAGGATTGTGCAGCTCGCTTCTCACTGCTGTGGCATGTGGACAAGTGGTCCACCTGTTGTGAGAAGCTGCTCATTTGCATAAAGCTTAAAATACAGACCTGCATGTGTTGCTGATAGTGTGTGTCTTTTGAAGGATATTAGTTGTAACTGCTAACTTACCTCTTCTATGCTTCGCAGAGAGTCGGTTTGTCGTGTCCACCTGGGGGGTGTTTGGCGGTGGTAGTGGGTCCAGGAGCGCCGGGCTTCGATCCTTTTGGGCGCTGGAGAGCGTGCCAGCCTTCACTCCACCAGAAGGACGCTATTTCTGTTTTTACACTTTTTATGCACCAGCGGGTGAAATAAATATATTGTTTTTGGAACCACTTTTCTGGTTATTTGTAGCGCTGGGTTCCATCTGACGCAGGTCTGCTCCTCAACCCGCGTCGACACATAAGTAGATGAGTTTAAATATTTGGGGTCAACTGTTCAGAGTAATGGAGCGTGTGGTAGAGAGGTGAAGAGAGTCCAGGCAGGGTGGAGTGGGTAGAGAAAGGTGGCAGGAGTGATTTCTGACTGAAGAATATCAGCAAGAGTGAAGGGGAAAGTTTTAAAAACAGTAGTGAGACCAGCTATGTTGTATGGTTTAGGGACAGTGGCATTAACAAAAAGACAGGAGGCAGAGCTGGAGGTGGCAGAACTGAAGATGTTGAGATTCTCTTTGGGAGTGACAAGAATGGACAAGATTAGGAATGAACATATCAGGACAGCTCAGGTGGGACGGTTTGGAGACAGTCAGAGAGGTGAGATTGAGATGGTTTGGACATGTGCAGAGGAGGGACCCAGGGTATATAGGGAGAAGGATGCTGAGGATGGAGCCACCACGCAGGAGGAGAAGAGGGAGACCAAAGAGGAGGTTCATGGATGTGCTGAGAGAGGACATGCAGGTGGTTAGTGTGACAGAGGAAGATACAGAGGACAGGGTGAGATGGAAACGATTGATCTGCTGTGGCGACCCCTAACGGGAACAGCCGAAAGACAAAGTAAATGGAGCATGCCACGGACTCAACTTTTCTAAAGTTGAGGCCGCGGTCCCCCTTATCTAAAGGGGGAGAGAAGCTGCAGAGAGGTGTGTAAGACTACAACTCTGCTTCCTGGTCCCAACCCTGGAAAGTCACGATTTGGAGGGTTTAATAAAATTGGCCAGATTTCTAGAAATCAGAGCTGCTCCATCCAAAGTGGGATGGATGCCGTCTCTCCTAACAAGATCAGGTTTTCCCCAGAAGCTTTGCCAATTATCTATGAAGCCCACCTCATTTTTTGGACACCACTCAGACAGCCAGCAATTCAAGGAGAACATGCGGCTAAACATGTCACTCCCGGTCCGATTGGGGAGGGGCCCAGAGAAAACTACAGAGTCGGACATTGTTTTTGCAAAGTTACACACCGATTCAATGTTAATTTTAGTGACCTCCAATTGGCGTAACCGGGTGTCATTACTGCTGACGTGAATTACAATCTTACCAAATTTACGCTTAGCCTTAGCCAGCAGTTTCAAATTTCCTTCAATGTCGCCTGCTCTGGCCCCCGGAAGACAATTGACTATGGTTGCTGGTGTCTCTAACTTCACATTTCTCAAAACAGAGTCGCCAATAACCAGAGTTTGATCCTCGGCGGGTGTGTCGCCGAGTGGGGAAAAATGGTTAGAGATGTGAACGGGTTGGCGGTGTACACGGGGCTTCTGTTTAGAACTATGCTTTAGACTGCTGGGGGGTTCCCATGATGCACTGAGTTTCTTTCTCTTTTTGCTCTGTATGCACCACTCTGCATTTAATCATTAGTGATTGATCTCTGCTCCCCTCCACAGCATGTCTTTTTTTCCTGATTCTCTCCCTCAGCCCCAACCAGTCCCAGCAGAAGACTGCCCCTCCCTGAGCCTGGTTCTGCTGGAGGTTTCTTCCTGTTAAAAGGGAGTTTTTTCCTTCCCACTGTTGCCAAGTGCTTGCTCACAGGGGGTTGTTTTGACCGTTGGGGTTTTTCCGTAATTATTGTATGGCTTTTGCCTTACAATATAAAGTGCCTTGGGGCAACTGTTTGTTGTGATTTGGCGCTATATAAATAAAATTGATTTGATTTAAAGTCTGAATCTGTTAGTGAAACTTAGGGCTAGCAGCCAGGGATTTCTTTCTGCTTTCCTCTTGACTTACTGCTGATTAGGTGTAGTTTTTCCAGCCGACTGATTCTGCTTTTTTCTTTCTGTCTGAGTTGTGGATGGCGGTGGACGAGATTGGTGTGTGTGGACAACTGGATCCTGGACCGACTGTGACATGCCATACCTCAGGCTGATGTAGCAGATCTTCTGAATTCCTGTTTTATGTCTCTTCAGGTCTGTAAAACTTTGTAAAAACCTTGCAAATGTTAGCATGGCCCAAGCAGAGGGTCACCCCTCTGAGTCTGGTCTGCTTGAGGTTTCTTCCTCAGAGGGAGTTTTTTTTCTTACCACTGTCACCGGTGTTCTTTCTCTGGGGGTTCATAAGGTTGGACCTTACTACTTTGAAGTGCCTTGAGGCAGCTTTGTTGTGATTTGGCGCTATATAAATAAAATTGATTTGGTGCCATATAAATGAAATACACTGAAATTAAATTAACATCAAAAAACAGATTCTTTTAACCTATTTTATTGTAACGCAAATACTAAACCACAAATCTCTTAATTGGGTGCAATTATTGTTTTCACTGACACTGCAATTACTGTATATTCCATCATTTGCTATCCGTTGCTGCAGCTGAAGGAACGAACACTGTGACTGAAGGATTTTATCAATCTATCTGGTGGGTGGACATTGAAGTACATTGTGAAAGTGTGAGTGCGGTGTGTCTGCGGCAGGCCACTGTGCAGCAGCATGTGGGGAAGACATGTGAAGGCTGCATTTGTTATGCATGATGTTCGACTGGGGATAAAGCAGAGCAACTCCAGTTGTCCTGACAGAACGAGATCATCTGAGGGCTCGCGTCAGTCTAATTGGTCCAGTAGTTTTGTCATCTACAAATCACCTGGCACACTTGCTAACTTAAGGTCAGACAGCACAGAGTGCTCAGTGTTGTAGCTCAGAGGATGTTAATCAGCTTTACTGAATACATTTGCATAGATATTTTGTATGTATTTTGTTCAGGCTTCACACACAAGATGTCAACCATCAACTGCATCTTGAACCAAGATGTCTTTGGTACTAAATCTGATCAGAGGATCCTTGGGTACCACGGGAATGTGTTTGTCAAACTAGCAGCCACTTGGAGAGATTAAGATGAGGAGTATCATCTTGAGGGAGGCTCATGTTGCCTTTTTCACAGCATGATCTTGCATGTATTTCCTTCAGTGTTGCAGACACCAGCGGCTGGAGAAGCCCACAGGGATGCCCATATTTCCCCAAGCTGCAGCAGAGAGATGCCACTTCTGAGAGGTGTGGGTAGATCTGCCTGAGTGGTTACCATCCAGAAACCAAGCGGTTTGGTGGTGTGGTGGATGCTCCCAGAGCTGACCTGTAGCTTGCATGTTGGAAACTATATCAGGCAGTAAAAATACTGGACAAACCTTCTCTGACATCTCCGATACAAGACGTATCGTTCTCTTTGGCTGCTTTCAGTGATGCCGGTATTTGGTTAGACTCTTTCTCTCAGATTGTTCTGTCTGAGTTATTTTCATTAGTTACTTCATCCAAACCATCAACATGTCTATTAGACCCCATTCTTACCAGGCTGCTCAAGGAAGTCCTACCATTATTTAATGCTTCGATCTTAAATATGATCAATCTATCTTTATTAGTTGGCTATGTACCACAGGCCTTTAAGGTGGCAGTAATTAAACCATTACTTAAAAAGCCATCACTTGACCCAGCTATCTTAGCTAATTATAGGCCAATCTCCAACCTTCCTTTTCTCTCAAAAATTCTTGACCTCAGTGCTGCTTTTGATACTGTTGACCATAACATTTTATTACAGAGATTAGAGCATGCCATAGGTATTAAAGGCACTGCGCTGCGGTGCTTTGAATCATATTTATCTAATTGATTACAATTTGTTCATGTAAATGGGGAATCTTCTTCACAGACTAAGGTTAATTATGGAGTTCCACAAGGTTCTGTGCTAGGACCAATTTTATTCACTTTATACATGCTTCCCTTAGGCAGTATTATTAGACGGCATTGCTTAAATTTTCATTGTTACACAGATGATACCCAGCTTTATCTATCCATGAAGCCAGAGGACACACACCAATTAGCTAAACTGCAGGATTGTCTTACAGACATAAAGACATGGATGACCTCTAATTTCCTGCTTTTAAACTCAGATAAAACTGAAGTTATTGTACTTGGCCCCACAAATCTTAGAAACATGGTGTCTAACCAGATCCTTACTCTGGATGGCATTACCCTGACCTCTAGTAATACTGTGAGAAATCTTGGAGTCATTTTTGATCAGGATATGTCATTCAAAGCGCATATTAAACAAATATGTAGGACTGCTTTTTTGCATTTACGCAATATCTCTAAAATCAGAAAGGTCTTGTCTCAGAGTGATGCTGAAAAACTAATTCATGCATTATTTCCTCTAGGCTGGACTATTGTAATTCATTATTATCAGGTTGTCCTAAAAGTTCCCTAAAAAGCCTTCAGTTAATTCAAAATGCTGCAGCTAGAGTACTGACGGGGACTAGAAGGAGAGAGCATATCTCACCCATATTGGCCTCTCTTCATTGGCTTCCTGTTAATTCTAGAATAGAATTTAAAATTCTTCTTCTTACTTATAAGGTTTTGAATAATCAGGTCCCATCTTATCTTAGGGACCTCATAGTACCATATCACCCCAATAGAGCGCTTCGCTCTGACTGCAGGCTTACTTGTAGTTCCTATGGTTTGTAAGAGTAGAATGGGAGGCAGAGCCTTCAGCTTTCAGGCTCCTCTCCTGTGGAACCAGCTCACAATTCAGATCAGGGAGACAGACACCCTCTCTACTTTTAAGATTAGGCTTAAAACTTTCCTTTTTGCTAAAGCTTATAGTTAGGGCTGGATCAGGTGACCCTGAACCATCCCTTAGTTATGCTGCTATAGACGTAGACTGCTGGGGGGTTCCCATGATGCACTGTTTCTTTCTCTTTTTGCTCTGTATGCACCACTCTGCATTTAATCATTAGTGATTGATCTCTGCTCCCCTCCACAGCATGTCTTTTTCCTGGTTCTCTCCCTCAGCCCCAACCAGTCCCAGCAGAAGACTGCCCCTCCCTGAGCCTGGTTCTGCTGGAGGTTTCTTCCTGTTAAAAGGGAGTTTTTCCTTCCCACTGTAGCCAAGTGCTTGACGTGGGACTTGGGTGGGGGTGGGGTGGGGGTGGAGCATGGGCGAATGAAGCTCGAACACACATATGTATCTTGAAGTTACCCAGACCTGCAATTTGGGTTGAAGTGACTGAGACATATTTGGTGGAGTGGGCGATGGCTTTACTAATGGCTGGTGGGCTGATGGTATTAAAAATGACGGGCATGTAGCCTCAGAAACTGTGCCACTACGGGCACAGCTAACGTTACCTAGCTATCGCCATCTGGCAGTTAGACTGAAAGGGTTATTTTTAGTAAACCAGACACACCAAAAAGCCCTAAAACAACAGAGTGCTGCTGTGTTAAAGTTTAATCAATCTGTGGACGACACAGTTTAAGTCAGCAGCTGCTAAGAGATTGTTAGTTTAAAGGCCTGATTCAGTGTGACGGAGACCCTGACATCCGGAACCACGTTCTTCTGAAGTGCAGAAGACAACAGTTCAGCAAAAACGGCTTTCTTCTCTGAGAAAAGAGGGAATTTTGAAGATGGTTCAGTGGATCTAAGGACTGCTGGATGTAAGTTATTCATTCATTTCTCAGGGCCTCGTGTTTGTGTGTGTGTGACAGACGGTAGGAGCCTTTTTTCTGGAAACACTGGTTAATGATTTAGAGACAGCCGGGCCCGATTATTTGCAGAAGAACAAAAAGATACAAGTTGATCTCAAGCACATGAAATAATTTCACTTCTGAAAAGACGAGCGATGAGTTGAAGTTGTCAATATTAGATTTCACACACAATTCCATGTGCTATGTCAGATTCAGTTTGGTGCCATCACAACACAGGTGTGCAAGAACCCGAGTGCCGATTGTCCACAAATACGAGACACAAGTTTTGTGGAATGACGGATGACGATATGACTGGTTTATTCTGAGACGTTGGAAAAGCCCAGGCCTTCTAAAATACAGTGAATGAATGAATGAGTCTTCCCCTCCAGTTTGCTGATACAACAAATTAAGATTGTGCTTTGGTTGTGCTGCTGATTCTTACCGCGGTCCACCATGTTCCTGGGTTGTCCAGACCACAGTTGTCGCTGTACTCCAGACAGCAGGAGTCTGGAACACGAGAGGCGTTGTAGACTTCAAACCAGTCTGTGTGGTTGGTCACCCCACAGCATCGAAACTGCACCAGAGGAAAGACAAGAATATCTCATCAACATGACAAATACCATCACATTATCACTTATAGTCTGAATCTTAAACACCAGACAAAAACTGGGAAGATATGGAGGAAAAAAAGAGCTTAATTTAATTTGTTAATTTACATCCATTTCTGGCCTGCATCACTTTCCATAAAAGTTGGGAAGCGGCAGTTTAAGGTGAAGAATGAGGTAAACATGATGATGATATTTCAAACAGATGTCAAGAGGTTATTATAATTATGAAAGGTGGAGTCTTTGAGGAGTGAAAATGGGCCGAGGGTCTCTAGTTTGTCAACAAATATATGAGAAAATTATTAAAATGTTTGCAAACAATGTTCCTCATTTAAAGATTGGAAGGTTTTGCATAAGTATTTCTCCATCCACAGTGTATAAAACTATTAAACAACTCAAGGCATCTGTAGGAATTCCAGTGCATAAAGGGAAAGGGCACAAGCCGAAGCTCAACACGGTGATATCCAACACCTCAGACAGCACCGCATCAAGAGTAGTCACGCATCAATAGCTGATATAAATACACGCGCAAGGGATAGCGTTAGGAAACCTTAATTAAGTTACATTCACAAATGACATTTAAAACATGATGGTGCAAAAACGAACCCTTATACTGGCTTTGTCCAGAAGCAGTGTCAACTCCTCTGGGCTCAGAGGCATCTGGGTTCGAGTCTGTCTGACTTAGTGCTTAGCTCAGATAAGATAATTATAGTGGGCGATTTTAACATCCACACAGATGCTGAGAATGACAGCCTCAACACTGCATTTAATCTATTATTAGACTCTATCGGCTTTGCTCAAAATGTAAATGAGTCCACCCACCACTTTAATCATACCTTAGATCTTGTTCTGACTTATGGTATGGAAATTGAAGACTTAACAGTATTCCCTGAAAACTCCCTTCTGTCTGATCATTTCTTAATAACATTTACATTTTCTCTGATGGACTACCCAGCAGTGGGGAATAAGTTTCATTACACTAGAAGTCTTTCAGAAAGCGCTGTAACTAGGTTTAAGGATATGATTCCTTCTTTATGTTCTCTAATGCCATATACCAACACAGTGCAGAGTAGCTACCTAACCTCTGTAAGTGAGAGAGTATCTCGTCAATAGTTTTACATCCTCATTGAAGACAACTTTGGATGCTGTAGCTCCTCTGAAAAAGAGAGCTTTAAATCAGAAGTGCCTGACTCCGTGGTGTAACTCACAAACTCGCAGCTTAAAGCAGATAACCCGTAAGTTGGAGAGGAAATGGCGTCTCACTAATTTAGAAGATCTTCACTTAGCCTGGAAAAAGAGTCTGTTGCTCTATAAAAAAGCCCTCCGTAAAGCTAGGACATCTTTCTACTCATCACTAATTGAAGAAAATAAGAACAACCCCAGGTTTCTTTTCAGCACTGTAGCCAGGCTGACAAAGAGTCAGAGCTCTATTGAGCCGAGTATTCCTTTAACTTTAACTAGTAATGACTCATCTCTGTGCTTGTTCTGTTAGACCTCAGTGCTGCTTTTGATACTGTTGACCATAAAATTTTATTAGAGATTAGAGCATGCCATAGGTATTAAAGGCACTGCGCTGCGGTGGTTTGAATCATATTTATCTAATAGATTACAATTTGTTCATGTAAATGGGGAATCTTCTTCACAGGCTAAGGTTAATTATGGAGTTCCACAAGGTTCTGTGCTAGGACCAATTTTATTCACTTTATACATGCTTCCCTTAGGCAGTATTATTAGACGGTATTGCTTAAATTTTCATTGTTACGCAGATGATACCCAGCTTTATCTATCCATGAAGCCAGAGGACACACACCAATTAGCTAAACTGCAGGATTGTCTTACAGACATAAAGACATGGATGACCTCTAATTTCCTGCTTTTAAATTCAGATAAAACTGAAGTTATTGTACTTGGCCCCACAAATCTTAGAAACATGGTGTCTAACCAGATCCTTACTCTGGATGGCATTACCCTGACCTCTAGTAATACTGTGAGAAATCTTGGAGTCATTTTTGATCAGGATATGTCATTCAATGCGCATATTAAACAAATATGTAGGACTGCTTTTTTGCATTTACGCAATATCTCTAAAATCAGAAAGGTCTTGTCTCAGAGTGATGCTGAAAAACTAATTCATGCATTTATTTCTTCTAGGCTGGACTATTGTAATTCATTATTATCAGGTTGTCCTAAAAGTTCCCTGAAAAGCCTTCAGTTAATTCAAAATGCTGCAGCTAGAGTACTGACGGGGACATTGGCTTCCTGTTAATTCTAGAATAGAATTTAAAATTCTTCTTCTTACTTATAAGATTTTGAATAATCAGGTCCCATCTTATCTTAGGGACCTCATAGTACCATATCACCCCAATAGAGCGCTTCGCTCTCAGACTGCAGGCTTACTTGTAGTTCCTAGGGTTTGTAAGAGTATAGAAGAATATCAGCATAACTAAGGGATGGTTCAGGGTCACCTGATCCAGCCCTAACTATAAGCTTTAGCAAAAAGGAAAGTTTTAAGCCTAATCTTAAAAGTAGAGAGGGTGTCTGTCTCCCTGATCTGAATTGGGAGCTGGTTCCACAGGAGAGGCTTAGACTGCTGGGGGGTTCCCATGATGCACTGAGTGTTTCTTTCTCTTTTTGCTCTGTATGCACCACTCTGCATTTAATCATTAGTGATTGATCTCTGCTCCCCTCCACAACATGTCTTTTTCCTGGTTCTCTCCCTCAGCCCCAACCAGTCCCAGCAGAAGACTGCCCCTCCCTGAGCCTGGTTCTGCTGGAGGTTTCTTCCTGTTAAAAGGGAGTTTTTCCTTCCCACTGTAGCCAAGTGCTTGCTCACAGGGGGTCGTTTTGACCGTTGGGGTTTTTCTGTAATTATTGTATGGCTTTGCCTTACAATATAAAGCGCCTTGGGGCAACTGTTTGTTGTGATTTGGCGCTATATAAAAAAATTGATTGATTGATTGAATATAGGTCGAAGAGGATTTGAAAATCATTGTATTCCGTTTTATTGACATTTTACACAACGTCCCAACTTCTTTGGAACTGAGGTTGTACTTTAGATCCCCCCTTTTTATCTACTTTGTATTTGGAATGTGTTACAGGCCTAAAATTAAGGAATGAATGCATATTAACAAATGAAATAAAGATGACCACATGAAATATCTGTGGCTCATAATGTCTGCATGGAAACAGAAAGCAAAGTAAATATCAGAATCAACTTTTTCTGATTTTGGGATTAAACACACATCTCTCTCTCTCTATTTATATAGTCAAGCACACACACAAAGTTTTATGTGCTGAATAGAGAAAACAGTAAAACTGTTATTATGCCTTTTGCAGAATTCTCACGTTATTTAATGGAGAGCCTTAAAGGCCTTTTTCTTTCAGCTGGCCTTTTTATCTGTCTGCACCTTTATGATCGGTGCAGAACCACGAAGACACTCGGTGTCTTTCACAATAACGTCATGCATCAGTGGCTCTGCTTTTTTAATTAATTTATTTTTTTAATAGTGAACTTTAGCTGCACACTGCAGTAATAATCTCTCTCTGAACCTGTTTGTGCACAGAATCTGAGGCTGTGTGTTAACTTAGAGCTAGCCTGCCCTCTTAAAAAACAGATCCAGTTTGTAATTTATCATGAAGCTCAGCTGAATTTAAATGAGCAGAAGCATTTGAGGCACAGTGTTTAAGTACGAGAAGCCTGCAGAGTTAAAAGACTGAGCGGAGCTGAGATATTCAAACATTATCACCTCTAAAAGTTGGTGGCCAACATGGTGGGCAACCTCTTCTGATTTATTGTTCTGGAACTCTGTGCTGAGAGGAGTTGTGTTTCACTCTGTCCTGTCATGTCCTGCATCCTGCAGCACTCCATCAGCTTTCATTAGTAACACTGTGTCCAGCCTTTGCTCCATGGATGTGTTGGAGATCCACTCACAGCCTCAGCGTGACACAGCCAGTGTGCTTTTAATGTTCTTCATCTCAGTCAGACATGACGGAGCCCAGATATACATTCTATACATATACATGTGCACGCAGCAGCAGCAGCAGCACTGAGCCGACCAGGAGAAAAGTGCACACTCACACTGCCGCACATACATTTTTAATCAGTGGCTCATTCAGAGGCGGATTCACGCGGCACCATCAGCTTCTGCACGCTGACTGCACACAGACACTGAGATCACTTGGTTACAATTCTCCAAACTGGCAAAATATCTAAGCACTGCATAATCAAACTGTGCTTTAAAACTACAACCCCAATTCCAATGAAGTTGGGACGTTGTGTAACATGTAAATAAAAACAGAACACAATGATTTTCAAATCCTCCTTCAACCTATATTCAATTTAATACACCGCAAAGAATTGTCAGGTGATTTCACTGATTAACTGATTCCATCTGCTCAAAGTGATATTAATCAGTGAAATCACCTGTTGGAGTCAGTGGCTGCCATGAAAACGTGCACCCACTTGGCCCTTTATGGAACAAGTTGCCCACCCCTGATTTTGACCCCTGTGTAATTCTTCATTTGACCCCTACCTGGCTGCCTACTGAAAATTCAAGTGGCCCATCAGTTTTTTAAGAGTTCATGTCTATGGATTATTTGTGCTGAATTTGATGTTTGTATCACCATTTGCATGATTCCTCTCTAAATATTCTCTTATCTGCTTCACTATATATGAGATGTAAGATGCTGCTCCTCACTGTTTCTCAGTTGCCCTCAAAAGTATTGGAACACTTGGTATTTCACACATTTTAATTTGTTTATTCCATTTCAAATACATTTTTTTCTAAAATTATCTTCCTTAACTCAAACTGAAAGTAAATCTCTACACTTGATATAAATGAATTAAAAATCTAAAACCCAGCTTCCTGATGAAGTGGTGTAGAGGTGGATTTTCTTCAAAAGAAGACCTGAAAGTTCAGCTACAATTTGACAGAAAGAACATTTGAGATGAAAAACTAGATTTGATGTTTTGGTGAAAGAAACTTTTGTATTTCTTCAGAATTGATGTAAATGAAGACCAAGACATATTCAGTGACTTGGAAATGTTCATGTTTCCATCCCCTGTCGAAAGAAAACTGGCAATAATACTGATTATTATTTACAGGTTTTTTCAAGTTTTAGAGATTTGCTTTCAGTTTGAGTTTGAGGAAGATAATTTTAGAAATTTTAATTCTTTATTTTTTTGTATTTCTTGTATTTAAAATGGCATAAACAAATTAAAATGTGTGAAATTCCAAGTGTTCCAATACTTTTGGAGGGCACAGTATCCTAACCTTATGAAGAGTGTAAAATGAGTGTGATATTATTACTGTTTTGTTTAAGAAGGTTTAATTTACACTGTTACTGCACTTTGTGTCAAATCATAGTCATAAAATTCAGTAAGGTATATCTTCTATTATACATTCCAAATCTAAGGTGTAACTCTACTAGTGTTTACTAAGGTACATCGAAATATCTTAAAAAAAAAAAAAAAAAAAGTGGAGCCACTTAGGTTCCTGGTCTTGAGAACCAGGGATGGTAGGTTGAAAAGCTTTTTTATCCCATGGGAACTCTCCCTGCCGACCTAAGCGGCTCAAGAATATGGACAGCAGGTATATAAGTGACATTTACATAACAATTTATATGACAATATTGAGATATGATAATTTGTCCATATTGTACAGCCCTACTGTCAACTAGCTGAAAACTTTGAATATTAATTTACATCTACAATAAAAAAAAATGCTTAAAGTGACAGGGGGTTAAGAGGGCTGTAATTAGGGGGTCAGCTGAAAAGCAAAAAAGAAAAATGCTTAAAAAGGTGGAGAGTATGGGGGGCAGAGCCCCTCCAGAAGCTGAAAGGTTTTAGTCATACTCATGCTCTCAAGAACCATTTTACTGAAAAAAGTCTGAAGGACCTAAAGAACATTGTTAGATGGTGAGGAGCTTTTCCAGGCATGTGAGAGGCAAATAAAGAAAAATGCTTAAAAAGGTGAGGGGTCTGAGGGGCGGAGCCCCCCTCCAAAAGCTGAAAGGTGTTTGCCATGCTAATGCTCCCCTGAAGCGTTTACTCAAAATAAAGTCTGAAGGACCTAAATGACATGGTGAGATGCTGATGAACTTCACTCATTCATGTCAGCAACATATACATATTACTGTTTCAAGATAAAAAGAAATGGGAAAAAGAGGGGAAAAAGCAAGAAATATTGAAGTAACTGTAATTAAAACATTTATCCAATTCAGTTGTTAGAGTAAACTGTACCTTCAAATCTCCAAATCTATTATCTTCCACTCGTCGTGTCTAATGATCATGTGAGTGGGATAAAGATGTTGAAATATGGCTCATTTTCAAGCACTAAACTAGTGGGGAAGTGGGTTTGTTTTTATTATATGTCACAAGCAGTTGTGATGTTGGGAGAGAGTCATGTTCTTCAATCTTGAACACACGCTTCACTGTTTTAAGCTTGGGATGGTTTTTGTCAAAGTTGCTGAAGGATTTTTCAGTCTTTGTTAACTCTGTGGCATTAACAGTATAACTCTGTGTCCACAAGCTTTTCTCAGACCGTGAACAGAGGACGGATCTCAATGCTGTTGGAAGCTTCATGTCAAGCTGAGGGAAGCTCCAAATTTTCACACAAATTCAAACGTGTTTGATGGTGAAGGACGTGAAGATGTATGTAAGTACTTTTTTGGCTTGAGTTCCGGATATGTTATATGTTTGCTGTGAGGAACTGCTGAGTTTGTACTTGCAGATGGTTTGTAAGTTTAACAGGTATGTTGGGGACGGACATGAGAAAACTGGACCACATAGAGATTTACTGTGTAAGCTGTGCTGTAGCTTTCTAAAAGGTCTGCTGCTGGTTACATTTCAGTTAAGTTTTAGCTACAAGCATCTGCTTTCCCAAAACTGCACGCGTGAATCACAGGTTTATGCCGTATGAATAATATATACAGATAAACGGGGCTGTCTGCAACACGGACCAACAAGGCTGAGCTAAGTTGGTATTAGCTACTAGCGTGACATTAAAATATAAGAAGCGGATTAATTCACTCGCACAGGTCGATACCAATCAAGATCAAGCCAACTTCATTTCACTCCTCAAATATCTGTTGTGAAAGTGTAAGAGCACGGACCCACAACAGGGGGCGCAAATGAACGGACAATGGATAAGGCCAAATACAACACTTTACTGTTGTGAAATTGCACAACAACAACGACAGATTACAATATGAACTCCAATATACACAGTGTTATGTGGGCAGGCTCGAAGATAGGAGACGTCAGTCCAAGTCGAACCGGAACCACACGATTTCCACCGCCACCGAACCCCGGGAATACTGGAGCCGCCAAGTCCCGAACTCCCAGGTGGCCACTGCCTACGCGTGTCGGATCTGGTACTGCTGGCGAGGAGCAAACACAGTTAGAAGTGGGTGCGTGTGCACCCAGCAACACGTATGGTGGGA